>NC_091762.1:82598996-82648996 GCF_029378745.1 Bos indicus
AAGGTTTCCCCTGGTTGGCAGTACAAAAAAAGGGGACAACATAAATTTTTCATGAAACTAAGTTTATTGAATTGAAAGAACATTCAGTCAGTTCAGTCGCTCAGTTGTGTCTGACTCTGCGACCCCTGGACTGCAGCATGCCAGGCTTCCCGGTCCATCACCAACTCCCGGAGCTTGCTCAAACTCATGTCCATCGAGCTGGTGATGCCATCCAATCATTTCATTCCTACATTGACCCATCATCATCAGCCAAAGTCCATGGTTTACATTAGGGTTCACTCTTGGTGTACATTCTATTGGTTTGGACAAATATACTGACGTATCCACCATTATAGTATCATGCACAGTAGTTTTGGCTGTCCTAAAAATCCTCTGCTGTGCCTATTCAGCCTCTCTCTGCCTACCTAGCAACCACTAATCTTTTTACTGTACCCATAGTTTTGCCTTTCCCATAATTTGCATATAGATGGAATCATATGGTAGGTAGTTTTTTCAGATTGGCTTCCTTACTTGATAATATGCATTTCCGTTTCCTCCATGTATTATAGCCTGGCTTCTATGAAATTATAGTAAATGATTTGTTCAGTGTTCCTATTTGCCAAAAAAACAAAACAAAACAAACCAGTAAGACTTCCTATGTGACTCTCCTAAATATTTTTTAAAATGTCCTTGGAATCTGAAAATCTTTGAAATATCTATTTTATATACTTGGTTTCTTGCCTGTTAAATGGGAGTAATGATTCTTGTTTTATTGGATTAGTGTGAAGACTGAATGGGATACATAGGTGGAAGTGCTTGGGGTAGCACTTAATGCTCTATGGATGCTTCTGATTTTAGTTCAATCTGAAACTCTGATGTAAGGCCCATGATTGTATCCAGTTTTTCTTTGAGGGTAATAAAGATAGTAAGCTCAGATTGGGACATTTCTTCGCACATAGAAGATGTGCGGGGACATACTATAGTAGGGACATACTATAATGATTTCAAAGCCTCTCCAACATATATGCAAAGGAAACATGAAGGTTAGGACATCTTACAGTGTTCTCATAGCAGTTGTTTTTTTCCATGTCCTTCTTTATTTTGTAGACTTTCCCTCCTAGATGAAAGTGTGAAAGTCTTTGGACTTTGCCTGTTGAATCTTTAATTCCAGAGCTGGAACCTCTTTTCTGTGAGACCTTAGCTACGCTGGGTGCTGTTGGCACTAGGGATAATCCTTTAGGGGGAAAAATATGTCAGACTAAGAGATTAGGGACCTTAGAGTCACCTTGGGTTACTTCCTAATAATAAATATATTGTCTGAAGAATGTGTATGTGTGTGCTCAATTGCTCAGTTGTATCCTGTTCTTTGTGACTCCATGGACTATAACCCAGTCCTCCAGGCTCCTCTGTCCATGGGATCTTCCAGGCAAGAATACTGGAGTGGTTTGCCATTTCCTCCTCCAGGAGATCTTCCCAACCCAGGGATCAAACCTGCATCTCCAAGGCTTCCTACATTGGGAGGTGGATTCTTTACTGCTGAGCCACCTGGGAAGCCTTCTTTGAAGAATGGTCTACCTTATTAGAGAATCATGCCTTCCTTGACACATGTATGTCAAGGAAGAGATGTATGTGGAAAGGTAAGGAAGA
Source organism: Bos indicus (assembly GCF_029378745.1). NCBI lineage: Eukaryota > Metazoa > Chordata > Mammalia > Artiodactyla > Bovidae > Bos > Bos indicus. The sequence continues at coordinate 82,600,623 of NC_091762.1, forward strand.
AAGGAGACACTTGCCTAGCCAGCCAGAACTAATAAAGCTAGCCTGGCAATCAATGGCATGACAGATGTTGCAACCAGATCACTCTCACACTCAACAGAGATGTATGGTTTTCTAACTCGTATGTAAAAGGACAGCCAGAAAGACCTTTGTACAGCCTGGCCTTTGTTACCAGCTGTCTGGCGGTTGGTGGGACTTGTCTCTGTTCATTGTACCCTCCCCCTTTTGTCCCAAGGGATACATTTACTCTGTAAACCTCATTCTTATGTGGTTGATCAGTCTGTCCACTAGAGTAGTTCTAAAGTTTCCTTGGCTTGATTTTAATTCCTGAACTTTTTGTTACTGAGAGTGAGCCCTATCTAAGCTGTGATGTTGGCAAAGTTCATTGTCTACATCTCTAGGATTTTTTTCTGTGCCCATTATTCTCCCTGGCTCCTGAGGTCTTCTCCCTTTCAAGAGACGGTATTTATATAGTTCCTGCCTTAAGGGATATCAGAGAGACAGTGTGAGAAAATAGCAAGCTATAATATTTCTGGTGAATGCCGCTTCTTTAGAACATTAACAAACTAATCTGTGTTCTTACCCATCCTTTTCTTCCAGTTTAAATGTAAGAGATGCTCATCCTTAAATCTAAGGCTAATTTCTCTGTTTGTGCTCTGGATCTCATATCCTCCTCCAAGCTTAGGTTCTTCACTTTATTACTGATACCCCCTCTCTCCTGTACCTTGTTTCTCTTCCTGTCTTAGAATATCTAAGTTCTAACTTTGGTTTTGCCTCCTGTTAACTGTGTGAACTTGGGAAGTACTTTCACCTCTCTAGGCCATAATTTTCTCTAATTTTCTCATCTGTAGAATGAAAGAGTAAGGACTAAATGATCTCTGAACTCCTATTTGTCTCTAACCTTCTGATCTGAAGGTATAGATTTACATGGCTGGAGTTTATCCTTGTATTCTAACATATTGACCTACCTGACTTGGTGATAAATTATGATTGGAATATTATATATTCATGATTGAGGAGAAAAAGGCTATGGCATATTATTTCAACAATTAACAATGTAACTAGTATTTAAAATCATTGTCTGAGTTAGGGGAAAATTTTCCTGGCCTATAGAATATAAGAAACATTTGAATTGACAATAACTCTGAGGTATTCACACTTTAATATTTTTCTAGTTATTTTTCTTAGAAAGTAAAATGATTTTTTTTTAAAAAACTGACACCTTTTTTTTTTTTTTTTTTTTTTAATTTTTTTTTGGCTGAACTGCGTGGCTTGTGGGATCTTAGTTCTCTCCATGTAGGAGCAAAAATGGCTGCAGGCAACCACAGGCTCAAATCCTTCTAACTTATCAACCTCCGTGGAAGAGCCTATCTTTCCAATCAGCTCCAGCAGAAAAGCCCCATCTGTGGATTGAGTGAGGCTAGTGGAATGGATCACACTAGTTGGCCAGACCTTCTTCAGCATCATCTCTACCCAAACTACATGAATGGGTTACCCCAGACAAGAGGGGTTCTGCAAACTGAAAACTTAGAGAAAAGATTGCTGCATAGGGAAGAGCCAAGGTGTGGACACACTACCTCCCTCTTAGGAACAATGCTCATTTTCATTTTGTTAAAGTATTTCTTCAGTGCTCATGTCTTGACAGTCTGTAAACTGTAAACTGCCTCTTCTTTCTTCTTCTTGCTCATTTCCTTCCTTGTCATTTGCACTGATATTTGAACTTATTTATCTCACCAAACAAATGAGTACAGATGGGGACAATATATTTGAGTAGATGTATGCCAATGTCATTCTGAAAAATGTTCCCAGAAGTACTGTCACAAAGACAAGTGTCTTTAGGATGTTATGGGAAGAGAATAATATAAGGGCAATGCTTATCCCATAAAAATGAATTTTTAGTGGTAGAACTTTAGGCCCCTGATTGGAGAAGATGCTTTGTGTTGAGTTGCTGCTTTGAAACCTTCAAATCAGACCACACAGGTGACCGTGCTGATGAAAGGGCAGTGACAGAGGTTTCAGTGTCTGAACTGGCTGCACCGATGGACCACATTGCTTGTATGGAGGAAGTTTACTTAGGGAGACTGATGGGATTTATGAGTAAGGGACTGGGTTTCTAATGCCCACACAGAGATAAGAAATTTGGCTAAGAAGTCTAGCAAAGGTAGTGAACCTAGAACTGATGCTCCTGGATAGAGCGTAGAACTTAGTTTTTACACTCAAATGCTAGAAAAACTCACTGTCCCAGATATGTGGAAAGAATATTGGCATCTGTCTGGGAAATTAAAATCCCAAACTTGTGCTATAAGTATGTGTGATGCCGAAATTTATTCTCCCTGTGCAATGTAGGATACATTACCCAAGAAGTAGTCCAGGGCCATTGATACCATTGAGAGAAACACGTTTGCAGAAAGGAGCCTAAGAATACTGTATACCTTTCTTACTTTCACAACAGGGGTACATATGGTGGCTATAGAATAAAAAAATTCCTTGAAATGGAGTAGAAAAAAATTACAAACCATATAAAGAAAAAAGCTTCCATAATGGAGAGTTAGCAGGTGCAACCAACAGAATTAGCACCCACAGATCCAGAAATAATGGATTTGAAAGAGATTACTAAATAAATGCTTATATACTGATTTAAAAAAAAAGGAGAAGTCACTCTGAAGTAAGAGTGTTGTATTAAAAATGAGCAGGTAACAAAATATGTATAAGACTGGAGTAAAACTATAAGATATTATAGTATCTATCATATCAAAACTATCATGATATGTATAAAACTATAAAACTTTGATGAAAGTAAAACTGTTAGTAATAAGTGAACTCAGGAAAGTTGTAGGATACAAAATCAGAAGACTAAAATAAGTTGCCTTTCTATACACTGATAATGAACGATTAAAGGGGAATTAAGACAATTCCATTTATACAAACATGGAGGAAAATTAAACACCAAGGTTTCTTACCAAGTGAAAGAAAACAGTCTGAATAATCATATTTGCTGTATGATTCCAACTATATGACATTCTGATTAAGGAAAACTATGAAGACAGTAAAAGAAAGTTGTCAGAGTTTAGGGATTAGGGAGGTATGAACAGGCAGAGCAAAGAAGATTTTAAGAATAGTGAAACTCTTCTGTATAATACTATAAGAATGGATATATGTTATTATACAATAGTCAGTCAGTTCAGTCGCTCAGTCGTGTCCGACTCTTTGCGACCCCATGAATTGCAGCACGCCAGGCCTCCCTGTCCATCACCAACTCCCAGAGTTCACCCAAACTCATGTCCATCGAGTCAGTGATGCCATCCAACCATCTCATCCTCTGTCGTCCCCTTCTCCTCCTGCCCCCAATCCCTCCCAGCATCAGGATCTTTTCCAATGAGTCAACTCTCCACATGAGGTGGCCAAAGTACTTGAGTTTCAGCTTTAGCATCATTCTTTCCAAAGAAATCCCAGGGCTGATCTCCTTTAGAAGGACTGGTTGGTTCTCCTTGCAGTCCAAGGGACTCTCAAGAGTCTTCTCCAACACCACACTTCAAAAGCATCAATTCTTCAGTGCTCAGCTTTCTTCACAGTCCAACTCTAACATCCATACATGACCACAGGAAAAACCATAGCCTTGGCTAGACGAACCTTTGTTGGCAAAGTAATGTCTCTGCTTTTGAATATGCTATCTAGGTTGGTCATAACTTTCCTTCCAAGGAGTAAGCGTCTTTTAATTTCATGGCTGCAGTCACCATCTGCAGTGATTTTGGAGTCCAGAAAAGTAAAGTCTGACACTGTTTCCCCATCTATTTCTCATGAAATGATGGGACCAGATGCCATGATCTTAGTTTTCTGAATGTTGAGCTTTAAGCCAACTTTTTCACTCTCCTCTTTCACCTTCATCAAGAGGCTCTTTAGTTCTTCTTCACTTTCTGCCATAAGGGTGGTGTCATCTACATATCTGAGGTTATTGATATTTCTCCTGGCAATCTTGATTCCAGCTTGTGCTTCTTCCAGCCCAGCGTTTCTCATCATGTTCTCTGCATAGAAGTTAAATAAGCAGGGTGACAATATACAGCCTTGACGTACTCCTTTTCCTATTTGGAACCAGTCTGTTGTTCCATGTCCAGTTCTAACTTTTGCTTCCTGACCTGCATATAGGTTTCTCAAGAGGCAGGTCAGGTGGTCTGGTATTCCCTTCTCTTTCAGAATCTTCCACAGTTTATTGTGATCCACACAAAGGCTTTGGCACAGTCAATAAAACAGAAGTAGATGTTTTTCTGGAACTGTCTTTCTTTTTCCACGATCCAGCAGGTGTTGGCAATTTGATCTCTGGTTCCTCTGCCTTTTCTAAAACCAGCTTGAACAACTGAAAGTTCGTGGTTCACATATTGCTGAAGCCTGACTTGGAGAATTTTGAGCATGACTTTACTAGCGTGTGAGATGAGTGCAATTGTGCGGTAGTTTGAGCATTCTTTGGCATTGCCTTTCTTTGGGATTGGAATGAAAAGTGACCTTTTCCAGTCCTGTGGCCACTGCTGAGTTTTCCACATTTGCTGGCATATTGAGTGCAACACTTACACAGCATCATCTTTCAGAATTTGGAATAGCTCAACTGGAATTCCATCACCTCCACTAGCTTTGTTTGTAGTGATGCTTCCTAAGGCCCACTTGACTTCACATTGCAGGATGTCTGGCTCTAGGTGAGTGATCACAACATCAAGATTATCTGGATCGTGAAGATCTTTTTTGTACCATTCCTCTGTGTATTCTTGCCACCTCTTCTTAATATCTTCTGCTTCTCTTAGGTCCATACCATTTCTGTCCTTAATTCTGCCCATCTTTGCATGAAATGTTCCCTTGGTATCTCTAATTTTCTTGAAGAGATCTCTGGTCTTTCCCATTCTGTTGTTTTCCTCTATTTCTTTGCATTGATCGCTGAGGAAGGCTTTCTTATCTCTCCTTGCTATTCTTTGAAACTCTGCATTCAGATGCTTATATCTTTCCTTTACTCCTCTGCTTTTTGCTTCTCTTCTTTTCACAGCTATTTGTAAGGCCCCCTCAGACAGCCATTTTGCTTTTTTGGATTTCTTTTCCATGGGGATGGTCTTGATCCCTGTCTCCTGTACAATGTCACAAACCTCTGTCCATAGTTTATCAGGCATTCTGTCTATCAGATCTAGTCCCTTAAATCTATTTCTCACTTCCACTGTATAATTATAAGGGATTTGATTTAGGTCATACCTGAATGATCTAGTGGTTTTCCCTACTTTCCTCAATTTAAGTCTCAATTTGGCAATAAGGAGTTCATGATCTGAGCCACAGTCATCAGTCTTGTTTTTGCTGACTCTATACAGCTTCTCCATCTTTGGCTGCAAAGAATATAATCAGTCTGCTTTCGGTGTTGACCATCTGGTGATGTCCATGTGTAGAGTCTTCTCTTGTGTTGTTGGAAGAGGGTGTTTGCTATGACCAGTGCATTCTCTTGGCAAAACTCTATTAGCCTTTGCTCTGCTTCATTCCTTACTCCAAGGGCAAATTTGTATGTTACCCCAGGTGTTTCTTGACTTCCTACTTTTGCATTCCAGTCCCCTGTAATGAAAAGGACATCTTTTTTGGATGTTAGTTCTAAAAGGTCTTGTAGGTCTTCATAGAACCATTTAACTTCAGGTTCTTCAGCATTACTGGTTGGGGCATAGACTTGGATTACTGTAATGTTGAATGGTTTGCCTTGGAAACGGACAGAGATCATTCTATTGTTTTTGAGACTGCACTCAAGTACTGTATTTCAGATATTTTTGTTGACTATGAAGGCTACTGTTCCATTTCTTCCAAGGGATTCCTGCCCATAGTAGTAGATATAATGGTCATCTGAGTTAAATTCACCCATTCCAGTCCATTTTAGTTCGCTGATTCCTAGAATGTCAACGTTCACTCTTGCCATCTCCTGTTTGACCACTTCCAATTTACCTTGATTCATAGACCTGACATTCCAGGTTCCTATGCAATATTGCTCTTTACAGCATCGGACGTTACTTCTATCACCAGTCACATCCACAACTGGGTATTGTTTTTGCTTTGGCACCATCCCTTCATTCTTTCTAGAGTTATTTCTCCACTAATCTCCAGTAGCATATTGGGCATCTACCAACCTGGGGAGTTCTTCTTTCAGTATCCTATCATTTTGCCTTTTTATACTGTTCATGGGGTTCTCAAGGCAAGAATACTGAGGTGGTTTGCCAGTCCCTTCTCCAGTGGACCACATTCTGTCAGACCTCTCCACCATGACCCACCTATCTTGGGTGGCCCCACATGGCATAGCTTATTTTCATTGCGTTAGACAAGGCTGTGGTCCGTGTGATTAGATTGACTAGTTTTCTGTGATTGTGGTTTGTGTGTCTGTCCTCTGATGCCTCTCCCAACACCTACCGTCTTACTTGGCTTTCTCTTACCTTGAACGTGCCGTATCTCTTCACAGCTGTTTTACTATTATACAATAGTAAAAATCCATAAAATGTACAACACCAAGTATTGAACCCTAGTGTAAGCTTTGGGCTCTGGATGATAATGATGTGTCAGTGTAGTTTCATTGATTGTAGCAAAGGTATTCCAAGAAAGAATATTACAGAACTTTCAGAAATAAAGAACTGCATGTAAGTATAGTAATCGCAACCATATGCACCAACATTGTTTTCTGGGCATAGGGAAAGCTGTATTTCTTAGACCCGTTTTAAATAGGCAGTGTCATATAACTAGTTCTGGCTAGTTGGCTCTGAGAGGAGATCACTTCTAGGTTCGAAGCATCTAATTGCAGATATAAGAAATGTCAGTGCTCCTTTCTTTCTTATTAACCAAGGAAGTCATTTATTTGAGGTGGTGAGGCTTCCACCATCTGAGGGGTTGTATCCTGCCTGTCTTGTTTCTCCTTCCCATATTCTTGTCTTTTAGTTGCCCTGTAGCTTGGGATGGCCACGGGATTGACTCATTTAAACAATGAGACATAGGGGAATGCCTGATGAAAGACTTTCAGTCAGTTCAGTTCAGTCACTCAGTTGTGTCTAATCCTTTGCAACCCCATGGACTGCAGCATGCCAGGCCTCCCTATCCATCACCATCTCCCAGACCTCGCTCAAACACATGTCCATTGAGTCAGTGATGCCTTCCAACCATCTCATCCTCTGTCGTCCCCTTCTCCTCCTGCCTTCAATCTTTCCCAGCATCAGGGTCTTTTCAAGTGAGTCAGTTCTTCGCATCAGGTGGCCAAAGTATTGGAGCTTCAGCTTCAGCATCAGTCCTTCCAATGAATATTCAGGACTGATTTCCTTTAGGATTGAGTGATTTGATCTCCTTGCAGTCCAAAGATTTTGGGGAAAGTTTTTCTTCTTGGGTGAAGGAACTTGATGAGGAGAAAGTCTTTTATCCTCTTCTTTTCTGCTTGGAACAGTGATGTGATGATGTCATGTTTGGAATGGGAACATTTCTATCTTGTGACCAAGCATGAGGACCAAGGAGAGTAAGGAGCAGAAATATAGAAGCTATGTCCTTGGTATCACCATTGAGTTACTGCTCTTTCAACCTTAGAACATCTAAATTCTAGATTTCTAGTTGTGTAATAATTAAAGGTCTTTTTGCTTAAGTCACTATTAATGGGCTATTCTGATACATTTTGCATTGTCTTCAAGCTGACATATAATAATTCTAAATATTGACCCACATTAGGCCAAAGGAAGTTCAATGTATTCTAAAGGCCCAAAACCATACAGAACAGACTTTCTAGTTATAGTGTAATATTATAATATAACATCAATATAATATATAATAAAAATGAACATCAAAAGTTTAAAAAATTCTTACATTGTGGAGTCTTAAAAACATACTTGTAAATTCATAGATCTAAGAAGAAATTATGATAGAAACTATGAAATATTTAAGTAACAGTAGAAGAATAACACCATATCAAAACATATAGCAGCAGAAATATACTTAGAAGAATATGTGCAGCTTAAATGCATATATTAGCAAATAAGAGATATTAAAAATTAATGTACTAGAAATAGTAAAATAGTGTTTGCTGGGGCCAAGGGCAGGGGAAATGAAGAGCTCTCCTGTTTAATAGGTACAGAGTTTTTGTCTGGGAAGGTGCAAAAAGTCCTGGAGGTAGTTGGTGGTTGGTGATGGTGACACAGCAATGTAAATGTGCTGAATGCACTGAACAGTACACTTAAAAGTGATTACAATGGTAGATTTTGTGTTAGGTATATTTTACCACAATAAAACATTTTCTTAAAAGATTAATAAACTAAAGAGTGAGTTCAAGAAATTGGAATCAGAATAAACCCCATAAGAGCAGAAGGAAAAATGATAATAAAATAACTTAAATAATAAAAATTGAAATAAATCCACAAACTAGAAGACGGTTCTCAGAAAGGGCCAACGAAAGATTTATGAAAAGAAAAAAGATAACAGGAATGATGAAGAGAATGGCTCATTGCATTAATCACTTCAGGGATGTCTAGCAAAGAGGACTGTCAGATGTCCCCTTGAATGAGCAACAAGCATAGAATGACAAGGGCGGTCTCAGCAGTACAGTAAAGTCGGAAGCTTCATTCTCTAGTTTTTGAAATGAGTAAGTTGGGAAGAATTACGAACATTGAACACAGATTATTCCTTTGCAACTTGATTGTGAAGGAAAGGAGACGATGAGAGAGAACAAGTATGAAAGAATACTAGCTTGAAGGGGAAAGAACAACTCTAGTCACTCATTAGTTGAGAGATTTCCCCCCAATTGTGTTCAGCAACCTTTGTGAAAGAAGGAATTAGTGTAGAATAGTGTTTGGGTGTGCCTGCTCTGCTCATATTCCCTGCTTAGGTGCAAGATTTGGCAGCTGTATTTTTAAAATATGACTCTACCTTTTCTGGACACAGTTGATTAGCAGGGGTGGGGTGATCACTGATACTCCCTTTCTCTATAGAGTTCATCCCAAGAGACAGAGATGATAGCCTACTGGTGGTAAAGGTAGACCTTTAAGACATAGATTTAAGGCTGGCAGCATGCAGGGGTTGGTACATCCAGAGGAAGCTTGTTGGGAGAAGATGGGGTGGGGGTGTGGAGGTGGAGGCAAGAGAAGAGAGGAGAAGACAAGGGAAGGGATGTGGAAGATAGAAATAAGCAGAGAAGAGAAATATTATATGAGCTGTAAAAGAAGTTTTGATTTATTTTTTTCAAGCTTTCTTTCTAGCTCTTGTTTCAGTGAAGCCTGACTCTATGAATATCTGGGTCAGAAAATTTGCCCCCTTTAAACCCTATAATAAAGTATTCATTAATTGAACTAGATTTAGTAACAATCTATACCTTGCAACAAAACAGCTTGAAAAATATGGTTGTGTTATCTTAGGTGGGAATAGCATGAATAAAGCCATAAAGGGGGAGGAATTAAAATCCAGTTGAACCAAGTAGAAACCATAATGGGAGTAGTATCTAAGGGCAAAGAAAGTTAAAAAGTAGTAGGAGTAAGCCACCACAAGTTCACGGCAGAAGGAAAGTGAGTTATGAATTTACTAAGCAACTAACCAATCCACCTATCAATCATTCTCAGTGTAACTTTAAGCAGGATGGCTCTGGCTAAATCTTGCTATACCATCTACCTTCTTGCTACTGAACAAAACTTGGGTCTACTTGCTCATGTGCAGTAAAGTCAATCTGCTGGTACCAGTTTGTGATGTAGGAAAGTGCAGCATTTATTGCAATGCAAAGCAAGAAGGATGCATAACTATTGCTCAAAAGGCTCAAACTCTGAATCCCTGATGGCTTTCAGGAAAAGGTTTTTAAAGACAGGATGAAGAAGGTGGTTGCATGGTGAATGATTAGGTCATGAACGTTCTTCTGATTTATTGGTGGTGAGGTGATCAGGGGTCAACATCATTGGTCTGCTTGTTCCAACTGGTTTCAGTTCTATGTGCTTGTGGTCAGCATACAGTTAACCTCTTCCATCTGGTCGGAATTATAGTACCTGCAAAACAGTTCAAAGGATGAGGCTCAGAATCTTATCTATGACCCTTGAGGAGAAACTAAAGTCCTTAACTTTGTTTCATGACTAAACTATCATTATTTTGCCTTGCTTGACTCTTTTCTTTTGCTTTTGCATTTTCTTGCTTTTCCGAATAAAGTTATTCTTTTGAACTTGGCAAAAGTCTAGGAGAGTAAAGTTTTTGTTTTTGTTTTGTTTTTACAAACAAGAGGTAGGTGGAGAATATGGGAGGGAATCTGTCCTGGGAAGTCTCCTGGGAAAGTCCTGCTCAGTTACATTCTTACTAAATCAGTCTTTCTTTTTTTGTTTAAAAATAGTTGAATAAATTTTTTTGACAAAGGACTTTATGGAAGACAAAGTAAATGTCAGCCCCAATTAACAGCAAGCTTAGAAGAGGGGGACAGAGTAAGCTAAAAGTTTCAGCAGTAGGAAATACTTTGAATTTCCTTGATTATAGTAGCATATTATGTTTTGCAAAGATGCTCACAGTAATACACCCCTCCTTCCACATGTTCTTCTTACCATGAGATGATGACATTTTTTTCCATTGAGAGGTGGGATCTGTGCATTGAAACTTCAGAAAAATTTGTATAACTGCCTTGACCAATAAAATGCAAGACAAGTGATTTACTTTTGATACTGGTCATAAAAGACAGTTTTCACTGAGCTCTCTCTCTTGAGATGCTTGCTTTTGGAGCCTTGCAACCATGTTGTCAGGAAGCCCAGGCCGGAAGGAGACTTGTTCCAGACTTGGATGGGTGTTCTGGCTGACAGCCCCTGGTGGACCCCTAGCCAATAGCCAGCATTAGCTGATAGCCTTTAGATGGTTCCAAATTTCCAATCTTCTAGCTGAAGCTGCAGAAATCATAGAGCAGTTGCTGTCGAAATTCCTGACCCATAGAAATTGTGAGATTACATGATTATTGTTGTTTTAAGTTCTCTAGCTTTGGGGTAACTTTTTATGCAACAGCAGATAACTAATCCATTACTTATATCATAAACCCAAATCATAAGGCTGGTGCTGACCAAGACAATGCCAAGCTTTTTTGAACGAAAAAAAGATTTTTAAAAATTATTATGGAATGACTATTTAAATTTTAGGGAAATTCCTGTCTTTGGGGGTTGAAAACACTGTTTGTTATTTGGACCTAGAAAATCAGTTGCTATTATAGCCCTTTATTACAGAATCCAGAATCTAGTTAGCAATCATTGCTTAATGAATTATTGGACTTTTAAATTTCTTTATCCCAAGATTCTCACTTAGTACTTTGCACATAGTAGGTATATAATAAACACTGAATTAAATTGAAATTTTCAGTATGAAGCACATCATTTTACAGAGCACAGACAGTGAAAATGCCATAATTGCTGTGAAAAAGAAAGGTTTGTAAACGAAGCCATGAATTTTGAGCAGATTCAGTGGCAACACCAAAAGAGTTGCCTGCACTGGCTTTGAAGTCACTTCTTTCATAATTTCTTTTAGATAGCCTCCAGAAGCTCTCCCAAATAAATACATTCTAATTAAAAACAGTGTGCTTGCCGTGCAAATGCAGCTTCAAAACAGTTTTCCTAGAGTTACCTTCTCTTCCAACCTGATTGCCAACTCTAAACCCCTCCTACTATAGATATTCTGAAACTACTGTAGATAGACTTTATTATTATTATTATTGTTTTTAGTTGCAGCATTTGAATTCTTTCTTAGTTGCAACAAGTGGATTTAGTTCCCTGACCAGGGATCAAACCTGGGCCCACTGCACTGAGAGTGCGGAGTCTTAGCCACTAAGACCACCAGGGAAGTCCCATAGTTAGACTTTATGGCTCTACACTATAATGTTAAGTTCCTCTCCCACTTTAGTGTATATGGGGGCTTCCCAGGTAGCCCAACTGGGAAAGAATCTGCCTGTAATTCAGGAGACCCCAGTCCACTTCCTGGGTTGGGAAGATCTGCTGAAGAAGGGATAAGCTACCCACTCCAGTATACTTGGGCTTCCTTGGTGGCTCAGCTGGTAAAGAATCTGCCTGAAATGTGGGAGACCTGGGTTTGATCCCTAGGTTGGGAAGGTCCCCTGGAGAAGGGAATGGCTACCCACTCCAGTATTCTGGCCTGGAGAATTCCATGGATTGTATAGTCCATGGGGTCGCAAACAGTTGGACGTGACTGAATGACTTTCACTTTAGTGTATATGAGCTCAGATCAGTGTTAAAGAGAAAAAAAAAAAAATAATTGTATGAGAGCCCTGATTATAGATAGTTTAGCTTTTTAATGGGGGAGGAATAAGATAGACAAAGACAATGAATTGAATTAAAAATTTTTTTGTTAAAGTATATAAAATAAAAATTTCCTTTTAATTCATTTTTGAGTGTATGTCTCTCGCTCAGTCATGCCCTACTCTTTGCAACCCCATGGATTGTAACCTGCCAGGCTCCTCTATCCATGGGATTTCCCAGACAACAATACTGGAGTGGGTTGCCATTTCCTTCTCCAGGGGATCTGCCCAACCCAGGAATTGAACCCGGGTCTCCTGCATTGCAGGCAGACTCTTTACTAGCTGAGCCACTAGGAAAGTCCTTTAAGTGTACAATCAGCGGCATTAATTGCATTCACAGTGTTATGCAACCAATCATCACTATCTATTTGCAAAGTTTTTATTGTCACCCTGCTTATTTAACTTATATGCAGAGTACATCATGAGAAACGCTGGGCTGGAAGCCAGCGTTTGGAAGAAGCACAAGCTGGAATCCAGATTGCCAGGAGAAATATCAATCACCTCAGATATGCAGATGACACCACCCTTATGGGAGAAAGCGAAGAGGAACTAAAAAGCCTCTTGATCAAAGTGAAAGTGGAGAGTGAAAAAGTTGGCTTAAAGCTCAACATTCAGAAAAACGAAGATCATGGCATCCGGTCCCACCACTTCATGGGAAATAGATGGGGAAACAGTGGAAACAGTGTCAGACTTTATTTTGGGGGGCTCCAAAATCACTGCAGATGGTGACTGCAGCCATGAAATTAAAAGACACTTTCTCCTTGGAAGAAAGTTATGACCAACCTAGATAGCATATTCAAAAGCAGAGACATTACTTTGCCAACAAAGCTTCGTCTAGTCAAGGCTATGGTTTTTCCTGTGGTCATGTATGGATGTGAGAGTTGGACTGTGAAGAAGGCTGAGCGCTGAAGAATTGATGCTTTTGAAGTGTGGTGTTGGAGAAGACTCTTGAGAGTCCCTTGGACTGCAAGGAGATCCAACCAGTCCATTCTGAAGGAGATCAGCCCTGGGATTTCTTTGGAGGGAATGATGCTAAAGCTGAAACTCCAGTACTTTGGCCACCTCATGTGAAGAGTTGACTCATTGGAAGAGACTCTGATGCTGGGAGGGATTGGGGGCAGGAGGAAAAGAGGAGGACAGAGGATGAGATGGCTGGATGGCATCACTGACTCGAAGGACATGAGTCTGGGTGAACTCCGGGAGTTGGTGATGGACAGGGAGGCCTGGCGTGCTGCGATTCATGGGGTCGCGAAGAGTCGGACACCACTGAGCGACTGAACTGAACTGAACTGAAGCAAAAACTTTTAACCATTTGGGCAGGAGGAGAAGGGGACGACAGAGGATGAGATGGCTGGATGGCATCACCGACGTGAGTCTGAGTGAACTCCGGGAGTTGGTGATGGACAGGGAGGCCTGGCGTGCTGCAATTCATGGGGTCGCGAAGAGTCGGACACAACTGAGTGACTGATCTGAATTGATCTGATATGAATAACTCTCCATTCCTCTCTCTATTCAGTCTTTAGTAATCTCTAGTCTACTATGTCTCAATGAACTTGTCTGTTCTAGATATTTCATGTAGGTGTAATCATACACTGTTTGCTCTCTTATGTCTAGCTTATTTCACTTAACACAATGTTTTAAAGTCTTATTCATGTAGTAATATATACCAGAACTTCATTCCTTTTTCTGGCTGTGTAATATTCCACTGTATATATGTCCTGCATTTTATTTATCCATTCATCTGTTGATGGACACTTGGATTGTTTTCATCTTTTGGTTATTGTGAATAATGTTTCAGTGAGCATTGATACACAAATATTTGAGTCCTGTTTTAAATTATTTAGAGTATATACCTACAAATGGAGTTGTTGAATCAGATGGTAGTTCCATGTTTACGTTTTGAGGAATGTTTTCTGCAGTTACTACACCATTCTATTTTCCCACCAGCAATGTACCAGGATGCTAATTTCTTTACATTCTCTGTAACATTTTATTTTCCTTTGTTTTCAGATCAGATCAGATCAGTCGCTCAGTCACGTCCGACTCTTTGTGACCCTATGAATCGCAGCACGCCAGGCCTCCCTGTCCATCACCAACTCCCGGAGTTCACCCAGACTCACGTCCATCGAGTCGGTGATGCCATCCAGACATCTCATCCTCTGTCGTCCCCTTCTCCTACTGCCCCCAATTCCTGCCAGCATCAGAGTCTTTTCCAATGAGTCAACTCTTCACATGAGGTGGCCAAAGTACTGGAGTTTCAGCTTTAGCATCATTCCCTCCAAAGAAATCCCAGGGCTGATCTCCTTCAGAATGGACTGGTTGGATCTCCTTGCAGTCCAAGGGACTCTCAAGAGTCTTCTCCAACGCCACACTTCAAAAGCATCAATTCTTCAGCGCTCAGCCTTCTTCACAGTCCAACTCTCACATCCATACGTGACCACAGGAAAAACCATAGCCTTGACTAGATGAACCTTTGTTGGCAAAGTAATGTCTCTGCTTTTGAATATGCTATCTAGGTTGGTCATAAATTTCTTCCAAGGAGTAAGCATCTTTTAATTTCATGGCTGCAGTCACCATCTGCAGTGATTTTGGAGCCCCCCAAAATAAAGTCTGACACTGTTTCCACTGTTTCCCCATCTATTTCCCATGAAGTGGTGGGACCGGATGCCATGATCTTCGTTTTTCTGAATGTTGAGCTTTAAGCCAACTTTTTCACTCTCCACTTTCACTTTCATCAAGAGGCTTTTTAGTTCCTCTTCACTTTCTGCCATAAGGGTGGTGTCATCTGCATATCTGAGGTGATTGATATTTCTCCTGGCAATCTTGATTCCAGCTTGTGCTTCTTCCAGCCCAGCGTTTCTCATGATGTACTCTGCATATAAGTTAAATAAGCAGGGTGACAATATACAGCCTTGACGTACTCCTTTTCCTATTTGGAACCAGTCTGTTTTTCCATGTCCAGTTCTAACTGTTGCTTCCTGACCTGCATACAAATTTCTCAAGAGGCACATCGGGTGGTCTGGTATTCCCTTCTCTTTCAGAATTTTCCACAGTTTATTGTAATCCACACAGTCAAAGGCTTTGGCATAGTCAATAAAGCAGAAATGGATGTTTTTCTGGAACTCTCTTGCTTTTTCCATGATCCAGTGGATGTTGGCAATTTGATCTCTGGTTCCTCTGCCTTTTCTAAAACCAGCTTGAACATCAGGAAGTTCATGGTTCACATATTGCTGAAGCCTGGCTTGGAGAATTTTGAGCATGACTTTACTAGCGTGTGAGATGAGTGCAATTGTGCAGTAGTAGCAGAAAGGCATTGCCTTTCTTTGGGATTGGAATGAAAACTGACCTTTTCCAGTCCTGTGGCCACTGCTGAGTTTTCCAAATTTTCTGGCATATTGAGTGCAGCACTTTCACAGCATCATCTTCCTTTGTTTTAGGTTATAGTTATTCTAGTGGTTGTGAAGTGGTATCTCATTGTGGTTTGCATTTTTTTCTGATGATTAATGATGTTGAGCATCTTTTTAAACATTATGATAAGGATGCTTGAGTATTCACTCTTAACGAATTTTTAAATGTATAATATTGTTAATTATAAACGCAGTGTTGTACAGCAGATCTCTAGAACTTTTTCATCCTGAATAACTGACACTCTGTACCCATTAAATAGCAGTTTATTTCCCCCACTCTGCAGCCCTTGGAAACCACAATTCTACTTTCTGTTCTTATAAGTTTAAGTACTTTGATTTATTTTTTAAATTTAGATATAATTGACGTGTAACATTATAGTAGTCTCAGGTGTATAATATAACAGTTCCGTATTGTATATATTGCAAAATGATCACCATAATAAGTCTAGTTAACATCCATCACCATATATAGTTACAAATTTTTTTCTTTTATTCTTAATTTTTATTGGAGTATGGTTGATTTACAATGTTGTGTTAGTTTCAGGTGTACAGCAAAGTCAATCGTTATACATATACATCTATCCATTCTTTTAGATTCTTTTTCCCATATAGGCATTGAGTAGAGTTCCCTGTGCTATACAATAGGTCCTTATTAGTTATTTATTTTATATATATAAAAACATAAAGGGTACTGCAGTCATGTCCGACTCTGTGCGACCCCATAGACCACAGCCCACCAGGCTCCCCCATCCCTGGGATTCTCCAGGCAAGAACACTGGAGTGGGTTGCCATTTCCTTCTCCAATGCATGAAAGTGAAAAGTGAAAGGGAAGTCGCTCAGTCATGTCCGACTCTTAGCGACCCCATGGACTGCAGCCTACCAGGCTCCTCCGTCCATGGGATTTTCCAGGCAAGAGTACCGGAGTTGGGTGCCATAGTAGTGTGTATATGTGAATCCCAATCTCCCAATTTATCCCCACCCTCCCCTGGTAACCATAAGTTTGTTTCCTAAATCTGTAACTCTATTTATTTTATAGATAAGTTCATTTGCACCCTTTTAAAAGATTCTACATATAAGTAAATATTCCACCAATATTATATGGTATTTGTTTTCATTTGACTTACTTCACTCAATATGACAATCCATGTGGCTAAAATTTTTTTTTCTTGTGATAAAAACTTTTGTGTTTGACTACTTTAGATCCTTCATATAAGTAGAATCATGTCATATTTGCCTTTGATGTTGAACATCTTTTCATACATTTGTTGGCCACTTGTTTATCTTCTTTGAAGAAATGTCTATTTAAGTCCTTTGCTCCCTTTTTTAAATTGGATTTTTTGTTGTTGTTGAGTTGTAGTTCTGTAGTTTTCTGAATGTTAAACCTCTTTCTGATATATGATTTGCAAATATTTTCTCCCAGTCCGTGGGTTTTGTTTTTATTTCCTTGATAATGTCTTTTGATGAACAAGTGTTTTACATTTTGGCAAAGTTAAATTTTTTTTTCATCTGTTACTTAATGTTTTTTGGTGTCATATCTAAGTATCCATTGCCAATCCCAAATCAGGAAGGTTTATTACTCTGTTTTCTTCCAAGAATTTTATCGTTTTAGCTCTTAGATATATTTTGAGTTAACTTTTGTATATGGTATGAGGTGAAAGTCTAACTTTATTCTTTGGCATGTAGAAATTTAGTTGTCTCAACACCATTTATTGAAGAAACTGTTGTTTCTCCAGTGAATGGACTCAGCACTGTTGTACCAAGAGATCAGTTGGACATAGATGTATTGGTTAAGTCTGGACTGTTCATTCTATTCCACTGATGTATATGTTTATTTTTATGTTTTATTTTATTTTATGAGTTCACTCAGACTCACGTCCATCAAGTCCGTGATGCCATCCAGCCATCTCATCCTCTGTCGTCCCCTTCTCTTCCTGCTCCCAATCCCTCCCAGCGTCAGAGTCTTTTCCAGTGAGTCAACTCTTCTCATGAGGTGGCCAAAGTACTGGAGTTTCAGCTTCAGTATCATTTCTTCCAAAGAAATCCCAGGGCTGATCTCCTTTAGGATGGACTGGTTGGACCTCCTTGCAGTCCAAGGGACTCTCAAGAGTCTTCTCCAACACCACACTTCAAAAGCATCAATTCTTCAGTGCTCAGCTTTCTTCACAGTCCCACTGTCACATCCATACGTGACCACTGGAAACAACATAGCCTTGACTAGACAGACCTTTGTTGGCAAAGTAATGTCTCTGCTTTTGCATATGCTATCTAGGTTGGTCATAACTTTTTTTCCAAGGAGTAAGTGTCTTTTAATTTCGTGGCTGCAATCACCATCTGCAGTGATTTTGGAGCCCCCAAAAATAAAGTCTGACACTGTTTCCACTGTTTCCCCATCTATTTCCCATGAAGTGATGGGACCAGATGCCATGATCTTCGTTTTTTGAATGTTGAGCTTTAAGCCAACTTTTTCACTCTCCACTTTCACTTTCATCAAGAGGCTTTTTAGTTCCTCTTCGCTTTCTCCCATAAGGGTGGTGTCATCTGCATATCTGAGGTTATTGATATTTCTCCTGGCAATCTTGATTCCAGCTTGTGCTTCTTCCAGCCCAGCGTTTCTCATGATGTACTCTGCATATAAGTTAAATAAGCAGGGTGACAATATACAGCCTTTACATACTCCTTTTCCTATTTGGAACCAGTCTGTTGTTCCATGTCCAGTTCTAACTGTTGCTTCCTGAGCTGCATACAAATTTGTCAAGAGGCAGGTCAGGTGGTCTGGTATTCCAATCTCTTTCAGAATCTTCCACAGTTTATAGTGATCCACACAGTCAAAGGCTTTGGCATAGTCAATAAAGCAGAAATGGATGTTTTTCTGGAACTTTCTTGCTTTTTCGATGAAAACCAGCTTTCAAAACCAACTTGAACACCTGGAAGTTCATGGTTCATGTATTGCTGAAGCCTGGCTTGGAGAATTTTGAGCATTACTTTACTAGTGTGTGAGATGAGTGCAACTGTGTGATAGTTTGAGCATTCTATGGCATTGCCTTTCTTTGGGATTGGAATGCAATCTGACCTTTTCCAGTCCTGTGGCCACTGCTGAGTTTTCCAAATGTGCTGACATATTGACTGCAGCACTTTCACAGCATCATCTTTCAGGATTTGAAATAGCTCAACTGAAATTCCATCACCTCCACTAGCTTTGTTCGTAGTGATGCTTCCTAGTGAAGGTCCACTTGACTTCACACTCCAGGATGTCTGGCTCTAGGTGAGTGATCACACCATCATGATTACCTGGGTCGTGAAGCTCTTTTTTGTATAGTTTTTCTGTGTATTCTTGCCACCTCTTGTTAATATCTTCTGCTTCTGTTAGGTCCATACCATTTCTGTCCTTTATTGAGCCCATCTTTGCATGAAATGTTCCCTTGGTATCTCTAATTTTCTTGAAGAGATCTCTGGTCTTTCCCATCCTGTTGTTTTCCTCTATTTCTTTGCATTGATCGCTGAGGAAGGCTTTCTTATCTCTCCTTGCTATTCTTTGGAACTCTGCATTCAGATGCTTATATCTTTCCTTTTCTCCTCTGCTTTTTGCTTCTTTTCTTTTCAGAACTATTTGTAAGGCTTCCTCAGACAGCTGTTTTGCCTTTTTGCATTTCTTTTCCTTGGGGATGGTCTTGATCCCTGTCTCCTGTACAATGTCACAAACCTCCGTCCATAGTTCATCAGGCACTCTGTCTGTCAGATCTAGTCCCTTGAATCTATTTCTCACTTCCACTGTATAATCATAAGGGATTTGATTTAGGTCATACCTGAATGGTCTAGTGGTTTTCCCTACTTTTTCAACTTAAGTCTGAATTTGGCAATAAGGAGTTCATGATCTTAGCCACAGTCAGCTCCCAGTCTTGTTTTTGCTGACTGTATAGAGCTTGTCCATCTTTGGCTGCAAAGAATATAATCAGTCTGATTTCGGTGTTGGCCATCTGATGATGTCCATGTGTAGAGTCTTCTCTTGTGTTGTTGGAAGAAGTTTGCTATGACCAGTGCATTTTCTTGGCAAAACTCTATTAGCCTTTGCCCTGCTTTATTCCATATTCCAAGGCCAAATTTGCATGTTACCCCAGGTGTTTCTTGACTTCCTACTTTTGCATTCCAGTTCCCTATAATGAAAAGGACATCTTTTTTGGGTGTTAGTTCTAAAAGGTCTTGTAGGTCTTCTTAGAACCATTCAACTTCAGCTTCTTCAGTGTTACTGGTTGGGGCATAGACTTGCTTCACTGTGATATTGAAGGGTTTGGCTTGGAAACAAACAGAGATCATTCTGTCATTTTTGAGATTGCATCCAAGTACTGCATTTTGGACTCTTTTGTTGACCATGATGGCTACTCCATTTCTTCTGAGGGATTCCTGCCCACAGTAGTAGATATAATGGTCAATACTCTCTTAGCAAATTTAAATTGTACAATATGGTATTATTAATTATAATTATCATACATTAGATCACCAGACTTTATTCATCATACGACTGAAAGTTTGTATTCTTTTATCAACTTCTCACCATTTCCCAATCTCCTCCCCTCTTCAAAACCACCAAACTACTTTGATATTATGAGTTCAACTTTTTTTTATTTCACTTATAAATGGTACCATGCACTATTTGTCTTTCTCTGTTCAGCCCATTTCACTTTGCGAAATATGCTCCAGTTTCATCTATTTTGTATTAAATAATAGGATTTCCTCTTTTTTAAGGCTGAATAATATTTCATTGTATATATAAGTTCAGTTCAGTTTAATTGCTTAGTCGTGTCCGACTCTTTGCGACCCCATAAACTGCAGCACGTCAGGCCTCCCTGTTCATCACCAACTCCCGGAGTCCACCCAGACCCATGTCCATTGAGTTGGTGATGCCATCCAACCATCTCATCCATCCATATATATAATTTTAAATAATGCTGCAACGATATAGTTATCTTTCAAGGTAATGATTTTGTTTCCTTATACCCAGAAATGGGATTGATGAATCATATAATTATTTTTATTTTTAATTTCTTGAAGGAAAATTCATATTGTTTTCCTAGATGATCCTGCTATTAATGCAGGAAATCACTTGTCTAATAGTTGCCATTCATTGAATTATTAGCATTTATGCTTAGAAATTAATAACACCTCAGTTAATTCTCACAAGCACCTAGAAGGGGTTATCACTATCCTTACAGAATAAATGAGGAAACCAAGACTCAGGGGGATTCCATACATTTCTTAAGGTCACATATCTGGTAAGTAATAGAGCCAGAATTTGAATGCACCATGTACCTATTCCTTATATTTAAGGTTTCTTCAAGGGCAAAGACATACTGTAGTTTTGGTGTAATGAAGTTTCCCGGTTGAATTTTGTACAGAGTCTGGCAGGTATAATGAATAGGCATTTCTCTTACAGTGAGAGTTTTCACAATACAAGTAGGATATATTGAGGTAGAGTAATTAGAGACATGATTTGTATTACATGCAGCTGTTGGCTATACATCAGTTGCAGGAGAAAGGTTGTTATTCATGTAGCTTTGGGAACACATGCATGTTTGTTTTTAGTGGCTGGCTGTTCATTTGGCAGCTTATTCTTGCTTATTCTTGTGGTTCTTTTCTGGCAGCTATGAACTGTGCCATTTATTTTGAATCTGTGTTTTTGAAAATACCATCTTATTAAAATTTTCCGCCTTACTTCTCATTTTATAATAACAGATCTAACATCTCATTTATTTTGATCTAGTCTTATATGCTGTTTAGGATTTGCCTAGTGATGATTTTATCAACTAATATAATCTTTCCTTTCAAAACCAAAATTATGTATGCACTGTAAATTCCTTTATTCCCGCTTGTTGCTAGGAACCTGAAACTCTGCAAACCCCCTTCCTTTTTACCCATTGAAATTGTTTGTATAATCATTTCTTAAATATTAATAACATTCATATGAATGCATATATTGTACAGTCACAGAAAAGAAGCTGTACTTCCAAAAAAATACATATCAGACACAGGAGAAAGACCTCATTTTTGTGAAGACCATGGAAGGTTCTTTTCAGAAATCTTTCTGAAAGTCACTAGGTTCAGAGATCTGGTGAAAACCTTATTCTAGTTCTTGTTTGTTAGGAAAAGAAAGTTTACCATGGCTTTGGAGTCTACTCAAAGAGTTAAATCTTGAGGTCTTCTTATCAGAGTCAAGGAAATATACCAGCTAAAACATTATAAAAAGAGGAATTTTTATGCTTTCCTTCTAAGAAGTTAATCAATGAACCTAGCTGAGTGAGAACCTCTCAATTTGAATGTGTAATTAATTGTGTATACTTCTCTTGAAGCAATGAATAAAATTGTGAAAGCCAGAATTATAAACATGAGGGCACTTGTAGTCATGCCCAGTCCCCTTGGCTTGTCTTTTATCCCACAGATGCATCCCAGCAAACAGACCTACTTCTACATGGAAAACATTGAGTACAGTGCCTAGTATCAACAAGACTATCTGAAGGACTTTGCTTTGGCCTTCAATGAAGAGTGTAATTATGAATAGAGAAGGGAAAAGGGTGGTGGATAATTGCCTGTGGATTGTGATGGGAAGGGCAAGAAGAGGATCTCTGTTTTTCTAGGGTGGGCAAGTGTGAAACGTAATGACTGCTCTCAACATGCTGGCACAGCACTATCACAACCGGAAGCATGTTGTAGAATAAAGAAAAAGCAACTATAGACATCACCCTTCCCTGTGCTCTCTTCTGTTCATCAGTGAATGTCTCCTAGGTAATTTTATTCGGAAAGAATGTTCATCAAACTTGCAATACTTATTTTTGAGGCCAAACATTCAGTGACATTCCTACCCAACCAGTTTTGCCCTGATCCTGTAGCCTGAGAGTAATTTCAAATGCCTCATTGCATGTCCCTCCTCTACAGTTAGACGTTTTGCTGAATCTCTTCTTCAAGGTCATTTTATCCAGCCTTCAGCACTTCTTTCCACACCTCATAGTTCCCAGCATTCCTGTATTTCAAAGTGCTAGAAAGTGTGTGAATGGCCATAACTGATAATCATAAATTGAAAGGAATGAAGAGAAAAAAGCAAGATAGTAGGTGTTCAAAAAATACTGGCTTAAGTCTTCTCATCCAATGGCCCTTTATACTTTACATGATCTCTTTTGATTAATACACTAACCCTGTAAGGAAGCCAGAACAGATGGCATTATCTGTATTTTAAGGATGAGGAAACAGAATCTCAAAGATATTATATGACTTCCCAAGGTCATTCAGCAAGGAAGTGTTTGGGTTTAAGACTTTAGTGAATTCTCCTATAAAGTCCATGCTAAGTCGCTTCAGTCATGTCTGACTGTTCACAACCTTATGGACTGTAGCCCTCCAGGCTCCTCTGTACATGGTATTCTTTAGGCAAGAATACTGGAGTGCGTTGCCATGTCTTCCTTCAGGGGATCTTCCTAATGTAGGGATTGAACCTGCACCTCTTATGTCTCCTGCATTGGCAGGTGGGTTCTTTACCATTAGTGCCGCCTGGGAAGCCCCCTAATAAAGTAGACATCGAATATATGAAATAAGAAAGTGCAGTAAGCCAGTAAACCTTTGCTATAGGTTGTCATCATTCCTTGTGCTTATCTGTGTTTTATCTCTTAATTAATTCATTTAAGAAGTATTGATGTGGAGAAGGAAATGTGAACCCACTCCAATATTCTTGCCTGGGGAATTCTTTGGACAGAGGAGCCTGTTGGGCTACAGTCCATGGGGTGGCAAAAGAGTCAGATGTGACTTAGTGACTAAACAACAACAAGTCTTATACAGACATTTCATGAAAAACATAACTAAATCCCTATGTCACTACTAACAGTAAATTCTCAGTCAGTTCAGTCAGTTTAGTTGCTCAGTCATGTCTGACTCTGCAATCCCATGGACTGCAGCACACCAGGCTTTCTCGTGCATCACCAACTCCTGAAGTTTGCTCAAATTCCTGTCCATCGAGTCCGTGATGCCATCCAACCATGTTATCCTCTGTCATCCCCTTCTCCTCCTGCCTTCAATCTTTCCCAGCATCAGGGTCTTTTCCAAAGAATCAGTTCTTTGCATCAGGTGGCCAAAGTGTTGGAGTTTCAGCTTCAGCATCAGTCCTACCAGTGAATATTCAGAACTGATTTCCTGTACGATTGACTAGTTGGATATCCTTGCAGTCCAAGGGACTCTCAAGAGCTTTCTTCAACACCACAGTCCAAAAGCTTTCTTTATAGTTCAACTCTTAAATCCATACATGACTACTGGAAAAACCAAAGCTTTGACTAGATGGACCTTTGTTGGCAAAGTAGTGAATGAACAACAAACAATAAATTCTAATTGTACCTAATATTTAAAAGCTATATCATAAAAATTCTTGAAGAAAAAAGAAAAAGAAGTATTGATGGAGTGCCTATTATATGCTAAGCTCTACTCTGGGTGCCGAGAATACATCAATGAATAAAAGAGACAAAAATTCCTGCCCTCTTAGAGTTTATGTCTTTGTTTATTGAGATATAAATGCCTGGTGACTTACTTATCATTACTAAAATAAGTTGATTAATGAACATACTGAGTTAGTCAATATTTATTAACTGAGCAACTACAGTGTGCCAGGTACTGTGATAGGTGCTAGAAAAAATATAGTGGAGAGCAAAAACAGGCACAAATCTGACTCTTATAGTACTATGATTCATTAGAGGAAATAGCCAATAATCAAATCACGAGTGCTAAGTGCTAAGGAGATGTTCATGGTGGTTTAAGAACACATAAAGGGGGATTTGACCAAGTAAGGGAGGGCAGGGAAGGTTTTCCTAGAAAGTGATGATTGTGCTAAGATGAATAGTAGTTTAACTAGGGTAAACAGTGAGAAAATAGCATGCTAAAAGCTCTGTGATGACTAGAGGGACCTGTGGTAAAATTAACCTGAGGTAACTGTGGTGAAGTGCTTCCCTTGTGGCTCAGCTGGTAAAGAATTTGCAGAGGAAGATGGTGCAGTAGAAGGACATGTGCTCATCTTCTGCGAGAACTCCAAAATTACAACTCGCTGCTGAACAACCATTAACAGGAGAATGTTAGATCCCAACAAAAAAAGATACCCCATGCCAAGGGCAAAGGAGAAGCCCCAGCAAGATGGTAAGAGGGGCGAAATCACATTTAGAATCAAAGCCCATACCCGCCAGAGACACTCGGAAGGCCCAAACAAACCTTGTGCACACCAGGACTCAGAGAACCCATGAGACTGAGCCAGAACTGTGTCTGAGTCTCTCCTGTGGAGGTACATGTCAGCAGTGGCCTGCTGCAGGGCAGGGGCTCTGGGTGCAGCAGGCCTGGGTATGGCATAAGCCCTCTTGGAGGAGGTCGCCATTAACCCCACCACAGAGCCACCAGAACTTACAAGGACTAGGGAAACAGACTTTCAGAGGGAACAAACAAAGCCTTGTGCACACCAGGACCCAGGAGAGAGGAGCAGTGATCCCACAAGAGACTGACCCAGACTTGCCTGTGAGTGTCCAGGAGTCTGCGGCAGAGGCATGGGTTAGCAGTGGCCTGCTGCAGGGTCGGGGGCACTTGGTGCAGCAGTGCATACATGGGACCTTTTGAAGGAGGTCGCCATTATCTTCATTACCTCCACCATAGTTGGCCTCAGGTCAAACAACAGGGAGGGAACACAGCTGTGCCCAGAAAATTGGATTAAAGATTTACTGAGCATGGCCCCACCCATCAGAAAAAGACCCAATTTCTCCCTCAGTCAGTCTCCCATCAGGAAACTTCCATAAGCTTCTTATTCTTATCCATCAGAGGGCCAACAGAATGAAAACCACAATCACAGAAAACTAATCAAACTGATCCCATGGACCACAGACTTGTCTAACTCAATGAAACTATGAGCCATTTCATGTAGGGCCACCCAAGATGGATGGGTCATGCTGGAGAGTTATGACAAAATGTAGTCCACTTGAGAAGGAAATGGCAAGCCACTTCAGTATTCTTGACTTGAGAACCCCATGAACAGTATGAAAAGACAAAAAGATATGACACTGAAGATGATCTCTCCACGTCAGTAGGTGCCCAATATGCTACTGGAGATCAGTGGAGAAACAATTCTAGAAAAAATGAAGAGACAGAGCCAAAGCAAAAATAATGCCCAGTTGTGGATGTGACTGGTGATGGAAGTAAAGTCCAATGCTATAAAGAACAATATTGCATAGGAACCTGCAATGTTAGGTCCATGAATCAAGGTAAATTGGAAGTGGTCAAACAGGAGATGGCAAGAGTGAACATTGACATTTTAGGAATCAGTGAACTAAAATGGACTAGAATGTGTGAATTTAACTCAGATGACCATTTTATCTACTATGTGGGCAAAAATCTCTTAGAAGAAATGGAGTAGCCATCATAGTCAATGAAAGAGCCTGAAATGCAGTACTGGATGCAATCGCAAAAATGACAGAATGATCTCTGTTCGTTTCCAAGGCAAACCATTGAATATTACAGTAATTCAAGTCTATGCCCTGACCAGTAATGCTGAAGAAGCTGAAGTTGAATGGTTCTAAGAAGACCTATAAGACCTTCTAGAACTAACACCCAAAAAGGATATCCTTTTCATTATAGGGTACTGGAATGCAAGGAAGTCAAGAGATACCTGGAGTAACAGGCAAATTTGGCCTTAGAGTACAAAAAGAAGCAGGTCAAAGGCTAAAAGAGTTTTGCCAAGAGAATGCACTGATCATAGCAAACACCCTCTTCCAAAAACACAAGAGAAGACTCTACACATGGACATCATCAGATGGTCAATACTGAAATCAGATTGATTATGTTCTTTGCAGCCAAAAATGGAGAAGCTCTATGGGGTCAGTAGAAACAAGACTGGGAGCTGACTGTGGCTCAGATCATGAACTCCTTATTGCCAAATTCAGACTGAAATGGAAGAAAGTAGGGAAAAACACTAGACCACAGTCAGGTATGACCTAAATCAAATCCCTTACGATTATATAGTGGAAGTGACAAATAGATTCAAGGGATTAGATCTGATAGAGTGCCTAAAGAACTATGTATGGTGGTTTGTCACATTGTACAGGAGGTAGTGATCAAGACCATCTCCAAGAAAAAGAAATGAAAAAAGGCAAAATGGTTGTCTGAGGAGGTCTTACAAATAGTTAAGAAAAGACAAGACATGAAAGGCAAAGGAGAAAAGGAAAGATATGCCCATTTGAATGCAGAGCTCCAAAGAATAGCAAGGAGAGAGATAAGAAAACCTTCCTCAGTGATCAATGCAAAGAAATAGAGGAAAACAATAGAATGGGAAAGACTAGAGATCTCTTCAAGAAAATGAGAGATACCAAAGGAATAATTCATGCAAAGATGGGCAGAATTAAGGACAGAAGTGGTATGGACCTAACAGAAGCCGAAGATATTAAGAGGTGGTAAGATACACAGAAAAGCTATACAAAAAAATCTTCATGACCCAGATAATCATGATGGTGTGATCACCATCTGGATGATGTCTGGCTCTGGAATGACACCATTCCAGAGCCAGACATCCTGGAATGCAAAGTCAAGTCGGCCTTAGGAAGCATCACTACGAACAAAGCTGGTGGAGGTGATGGAATTCCAGTTGAGCTCTTTCAAATCCTGAAAGGTGATGCTGTGAAAGTGCTGCACCCAGCATGTCAGCAAATGTGGAAAACTCAGCAGTGGCCACAGGACTGAAAAAAATCAGTTTTCATTCCAATCCCAAAGAAAAGCAATCCAAAGAATCCTCAAACTACGGCACAATTGCACTCATCTCACAAGAGTTCCAGAAAAATATCTACTTCTGCTTTATTGACTATGCCATAGCCTTTGACTGTGTGGATCACACAAACTATGGCAAATTCTTCAAGAGATGGAAATACCAGATCATCTTACCTGCCTCCTGAGAAATCTGTACGCAGGACAAGAAGCAACAGTTAGAACTGAACATGGAAGAGCAGACTGGTTCCAAATTGGGAAAGAGTACATCAAGACTGTATATTGTCACCCTGCTTATTTAACTTATATGCAGAGTACATCAGGTGAAATGCTGGACTGGATGAAGCTCCTGCTGGAATCAAGATTGCCAGGAGAAATATCAATAATCTCAGATATGCAGATGACACCACCCTTAAGACAGAAAGTGAAGAAGAACTAAAGAGCCTCTTAAAAAAGTGAAAGAGGAGAGTGAAAAAGTTGGCTTAAAACTCAACATTCAGAAAACTTAGAGCATGACATCCAGTCCCATCATTTCATGGCAAAAAGATGGGGAAATAATGAAAACAATGAGAGAGTTTATTTTGGGGGGCTCCAAAATCACTGCAGATGGTGACTGCATCCATGAAATTAAAAGATGCTTGCTCCTTGGAAGAAAAGCTATGACCAATCTAGACAGCATATTAAAAAGCAGATACATTAGTTTGTCAACAGAATCCATCTAGTTCAAGCTATGGTTTTTCTAGTAGTCATGAACAGATGTGAGATTTGGACTATAAAAAAGCTGAGCACCAAAAGAATTGATGCTTTTGAACTGTGGTTTTGGAGGAGACTCTTGAGAGTTCCTTGGACTGCAAGGAGATCCAACCAGTGAATCCTAAAAGAAATCAATCCTGAATATCCTTTGGAAGGACTGATGCTGAAGCTGAAACTCCAATCTTTTAGCCACCTGATACAAAGAACTGAGTCCTTGGAAAAGACCTGATGCTGGGAGGGATTGGGGGCAGGAGGAGAAGGGGATGACAGAGGATGAGATGGCTGGATGGCATCACTGACTCGATGGATGTGAGTTTGAGTGAACTCCAGGAGTTGGTGATGGACAGGGAAGCCTGGTGTGCTGCAGTCCCTGGGATCGCAAAGAATTGGACACGACTGCGTGACTGAACTGAACTGAACTGAACTGCGGTAATGCATGTAGAAAGACACCATAGGAGTTTATATGCCTGAAGCACAAAGGAGGAAAAGAATTGATGAGGCTTGAGAAGTAGGTAGGAACAGGCCATGTAAGCTCTTATAGGTCATATTAAAGAGTTTTGTATTTATCTATTGAACAGCTAGAAGTAATTGATTTATTTTAAGCATAAGGAATGACAGGAAAAGGTTTGGGTTTTGAAAGAAATCACAGTTACTATACAGGCCACCCAGGAACATGGGTGGTCTAGTTACTAGGTTATGATAGTAGTCTATGCAGAGATGATGAAATGATAGCTTCTTGGACAAGGGTGGTGGCAGTGAAGATGGAGACAAGTGGATTATTCAAAGTAAAAATGACAGGCTCTAGTATTGGTTTGCAGCCAAAGATGGAGAAGCTCTATACAGTCAGCAAAAACAAGACCGGCTCAAATCATAAACTCCTTATTGCCAAATTCAGACTGAAATTGAAGAAAGTGGAGAAAACCACTAGACCATTCAGGTATGACCTAAATAAAATCCCTTATGATTATATAGTGGAAGTGAGAAATAGATTCAAGGGACTAGATCTGATAGACAGAGTGCCTGATGAACTGTGGATGGAGGTTTGTGACATTGTACAGGAGACAGGAATCAAGACCATCCCCAAGAAAAAGAAATGCAAAAAAGCAAAATGGCTGTCTGAGGAGGCCTTACAAATAGCTGTGAAAAGAAGGGAAGCAAAAATCAAAAGGGAAAAGGAAAGATATATCCATTTGAGTGAAGAGTTCCAAAGAATAGCAAGGAGAGATAAGAAAACCTTTCTCAGCAATCAATGCAAAGAAATAGAGGAAAACAACAGAATGGGAAAGACTAGAGATCTCTTCAAGAAAATTAGAGATACCAAGGGAACATTTTATGCAAAGATGGGCTCAATAAAGGACAGAAATGGTAGGGACCTAACAGAAGCAGAAGATATTAAGAAGAGATGGCACGAATACACAGAACTATACAAAAAAGATCTTCATGACCCAGATAGTCATGATGGTGTAATCACTCCCCTAGAGCCAGACATCCTGGAATGTGAAGTCAAGTGGGCCTTAGAAAGCATCACTACGAACAAAGCTGGTGGAGGTGATGGAATTCCAGTGGAGCTCTTTCAAATCCTGAAAGATGATGCTGTGAAAGTGCTGCACCCAGCATGTCAGCAAATGTGGAAAACTCAGCAGTGGCCACAGGACTGAAAAAAATCAGTTTTCATTCCAATCCCAAAGAAAAGCAATCCAAAGAATGCTCAAACTAACGCACAAGTGTACTCATCTCACACGCTAGCAAAGTAATGCTTAAAATTCTCCAAGCCAGGCTTTATCAGTACCTGAACCGTGAATTTCCAGATGTTCAAGTTGGATTTATAAAAGGCAGAGGAACCAGAGATCAAATTGCCAACATCCGTTGGATCATAGAAAAAGCACAAGAATTCCAGGAAAACATCTACTTCTGCTTTATTGACTATGCCAAAGCCTTTGACTGTGTGGATCACAATAAACTGTGGGAAATTCTGAAAGAGATGGGAATACCAGACCACCTGACCTGCCTCTTGAGAAATCTGTGTGCAGGTCAGGAAGCAACAGTTAGAACTGGACATGGAACAACAGACTGGTTCCAAATAGGAAAAGGAGTACATCAAGGCTGTATATTGTCACCCTGCTTAATTTAACTTATATGCAGAGTACATCATGAGAAATGCTGGGCTGGAAGAAGCACAAGCTGAAATCAAGATTGCCAGGAGAAATATAAATAACCTCAGAAATGCAGATGACACCACCCTTATGGCAGAAAGTAAAGAAGAACTAAAGAGCCTCTTGATAAAAGTGAAAGAAGAGAGTGAAAAAGTTGGCTTAAAGCTCAACATTCAGAAAACGAAGATCATGGCATCCGGTCCCATCACTTCATGGCAAATTGATGGGAAAACAATGGAAACAGTGGCTGACTTTATTTTTCTGGGCTCCAAAATCACTGTAGATTTTGATTGCAGCCATGAAATTAAAAGACACTTACTCCTTGGAAGGAAAGTTATGATCAACCTAAACAGCATATTAAAAAGCAGAGACATCACTTTGTCCACAAAGGTCCGTCTCGTCAAGGCTATGGTTTTTCCAGTAGTCATGTATGGATGTGAGAGTTGGACTATAAAGAAAGCTGAGTACTGAAGAATTGATGCTTTTGAACTGTGGTGTTGGAGAAGACTCTTGAGAGTCCCTTGGACTGCAAGGAGATCCAGCCAGTCCATCCTAAAGGAGATCAGTCCTGGGTGTTCATTGGAAGGACTGATATTGAAGCCTTAACTCCAATATTTTGTCACCTGATGCAAAGAGCTGGCTCATTTGAAAAGACCCTGATGAAGGGAAAGATTGAGAGCAGGAGGAGAAGGGGATGACAGAGGATGAGATGGTTGGGTGGCATCACCGACTCGATAGACATGGGTTTGGGTGGACTCTGGGAGTTGGTGATGGACAGGGAGGCCTGGCGTGCTGTGATTCATGGGGTCGCAAAGAGTCGAACACAACTGAGCGACTGAACTGAACTGAAGTATTGGTTCGAATGTGGGTAGTGATGGAGAGGGTGTGTTAAAGATGACTTCCTTAAAGCTGAAGCTGAATCTTGTTCAGTGAAGTATCTCTATGTCCTAGCACAATATTTGGCACATAGTGTTCTGTCTGCTAGCAGAACTGGAACTAGCATAAACTCACATGACTCCCAATGTGATTTATTGCTCTTCCCTTCCTGTTGGAGTTTCACACTTTTGTGGTTTTAGTACACTTAGGTGAAGCAAGGTACTCATCACTGGGGTTGGTAAATGGCAAGAGGTAAGGTCAAAGTTGGGAACGGCAGGGGAAGGAGAGAAGAAATGGAATTATGAAAGATACTTTATCTTGGGTATTGTTGTTTTTTAGGAAAAGAGGCCATTTCTGTAATTTCCAGGGGATAACATATACAGTTAATTCCAAAATATATATATTCTAAATATATAATTCTAAAATATATATATTATATATGTATATATATATATTATTGAGTACAGAACCTGGTGTCTATATTTTCAAATGCTTTCATTTGAATTTCTAATTTGAGCTTCACAGTAACCCTAAGAGATGAATAAGGCAATAATTATCGCCCTCATTTTCCAATAGAAGAAATTGTGTTTCAGAGAGATTTCATGTGCCAGAACTATTGAATGGAACTTGAATCCATACCTTTGAATTACAAGTTCAACATACTTTTCACTGGACTATACCCGGTATAGACTTACTGTTTTTGATGCTGTTAAACTTGGAAGTAAATTTATTGCAGGAGTTTTGAAGATAACTTGTTGAAATTCTAGTGAGTCTGTAGAGACCTGATCATGATCAGAAATGTGAAATCATGTGCTATATTCATATTTGCCTTAAAGTTGATTTGGATTTTCAGAAATATCAGTTGATTCTCCCAAGCAGAGCACTTGTATGGTATGTTGTGAGTAAACCAGGTTTGCAAATAGCCTTGTGCAGAATAGATTATTTGGCTCTCACTCAAAGGTTTTAGATTCAGAAATCCTCTTTTATGCAGGTATAACTGCTAGGCGAAAGGACCAAGGTGACAGCAGCAGGAAACAAAGGGCTCTTTGGCAAGTTTTCTGTTTCCACAGACAATGGTTTGCCTTTCCATTCCCTTTCTCCTTTCTCCCAATGAGCTTTCTGTTGCAGAATGACCTTTCCCCTGGACAAGTCAGGCTGCTGTTCACCAGCTTCTGCTGCCTTCCAGGACTCATGGAAGTTGGAAGGACCTAGACATATTGTGATGAACTGTGCTGGTAAGTGTGTTAGCAACTCAATTTGCTACCACTGAGAGATCCACACATTTTAATTATGAGCTTAGTTTCCTAAGCTTTGAAATTATAGTATCTGCGTGTATCACTGGTTTGCAGGTTTAGAGATGTATTCTCATCTCAGTTTCCAAGAATTTATGTGCACAATTCCCATTAATGGGAGTTGGATATATAAATTGATGGGCATCAAAATGAAAATATATCCTTTAGTCTGAAAGATGAACTAACTACGTGTCTCTTTCCAGCTCTTTTTACTAGGTGATCTTTGGAATTTTAGGGGAAATTTTTGACCATCTGATAGTTAGATTGTGGGATAAGCCCTAAATCTAGCACAAAATCATTCTACTTTACCAGTTTTATAAAAATGATTTTCAATATATGCATAAAATATTTTTTGGTGCTTATTTTAGGAGATTCTCCAAATGCCTTATTAAAGCTAATTGTTTTATTATTTTAAATATAAAAACATTATAAAATACATTAAAGTTATTAATAATCACCATGGAATGTATTTTCATTCATTTAACTAACATTTACTGAATTGCTACTCTGAGGTTCTGTGCTAAGCTTTGGGAAAACTAAGATACAATGTCTCTTTAATGGGGAAGACATATATAAAAACAGTGACTATTGTTAATAATACTGTATTGTGTATTTGAAAGTTGCTAAGTGGAGAAGGCAATGGCACCCCACTCCAGTACTCTTGCCTGGAGAATCCCATGGATGGAGGAGCCTGGAAGGCTGCAGTCTATGGGGTCGCTGAGGGTCAGACACAACTGAGCGACTTCATTTTCACTTTTCACTTTCATGCATTGGAGAAGGAAATGGCAACCCACTCCAGTGTTCTTGCCTGGAGAATCCCAGGGACGGGGGAGCCTTGTGGGCTGCTGTCTATGGGGTCACACAGAGTCGGACACGACTGAAGCGACTTAGCAGCAAGTGTAGGTCTTGGAATTTCTCATCACAAGAATAAAACTTTTGAAGCTGTATCGTGACAGATGTTAACTAGACTCATTGTGGTAATGATTTCACAATATATACAAATATCAAAATATCATTTACACATCTGAAACTAAGGTAATGTTATATGTCAGTTATATCTCAATAAAAATTAAAAACAATAATAGGCTTTACAATACAAAGCTAATAACGAGAGTAAGCAAAGCATTCTAAGGAGAATGAGGAGAGACATACTATCCGAAAAAATAGGAAAGGCTCCACACAGGATATACCATTTGAACCCAGTCTTGCAAGTTGAATAGGAATTCTCCGCAATGAGAGGTTGAGACAGGTCATAGAGGATAAGAACATTCCAGGCAGAAGAAACTGAATATTCAAAGACTAAATGAAATTATACCAGGTATAGCAGTATCCAAAGGGGACCAGAAAGAGATGAATCTAAAGACAGATTGAGATTAGATTAAGAAAAGTGCCCTGAAGAACTATATTCAGTGGGGAGCAATGGTTATTTTTAAGAAGAGTTATGGAACTATCATATATTTTAAAAGTCTATTCTGAGGGCAGAGCAAAGAATGAATTGGCGTGAGAAAAGGTGATTTAACTGAAGTAATTGGGAGGCCATTAATTGAGTATCAGAATGGTTTGTTCTTTGGGATATATATGGAATATATATGTCTTTTGACTTTCTTGAGGGTGTCCTTTGAAGAACAAATATTTTTTTATTTTGATAGAGTTTAAAATTATCCATCTTTTCTTTTGTCACGTGGCACTTTGACATTGTATCTAAGAAACCACCACCTAATCCAGGGACATGAAATTTCATACTTATGTTTTCTTCTATGAGTTTTAGTTCTTGAAATCAGGTCTTTGGTTTTTTTGAGTTCATTTTTATATACGATGTGAGGTAAGAGTTCAAATTCCTTCTTGTGCATGTGCATATATTTTTGTCCCAGCACTATTTCTTGAAAAGACTATTCTTTCTCCATTGAATTATCTTGTCATCCTCACCAGTAATCAGTAGATGTGGACTTATTTTGATAGTCTCAATTCTGTTCCACTCGCCTAAATGTTTATCCTTATACCAGTACCACAATAGCTTGATTACTGTAGCTTTATTTTTTAAATTTATTTTTATTTATTGCTTATTCAAAAAATTTTTGTTTCAGATTGGATTATAGTTGATTAACAATGTTTTATTAGTTTTGGGCGCACAGCAAAGTGATTCAGTTATACACATACATGTATGTATTCCTTTTCAATTCTTTTCCTGCTTAGTCTATTGAACAGTGTTCCTGTGCTGTACAGTAGGTCCTCCTTTAAGTATGGCAGAGCGCATTTATAGTAGATTTTGAAATCAGGAAGTAGATTCCTCTTAGTCCTTTTTTGCTCAAGATTGTTTCAACTATTCTGAGTTCCTTGAAACTTTATTTCCTTATGAATTTTAGGGTTGGCTTGTTAATTACTATAAAAAGGCAATCTGGAATTTTGATAGTGTTGAGTTGAATCTGTAGATCAATTTGGAGAGTATTGACATCCTGATGAAATTAAGTCCTTTGATCCGTGAACATGGGAAGTCTAATTTATTTAAGTCTTCTTTAATTTCTTTCAACCAGAACTGCAAATTATTTGTGAATGAGATTGGAAGTCATTAGAGGGTTTTGAGCAGGGGAATGATATGATCTGACTTATGTTTTAAAAGACTGAGTGGGATGAATGGAGAAACCATTGACATATACATATTGCCATGTATAAAATAGATAGCTGGTGAGAAGATGCTATATAACACAAGGAGCCCAGTCTGACACTCTGTGATGACCTAGAAGGGTAGGATGGAAGGAGCAGAGGGGAGGCTCAAGACAGGGAATATATGTATAATTATGACTGATTTGCAGTGTTGTACAGCAGAAACCAACACAGCATTGTAAAGCAGTTTTTCAATTAAAAAATAAATTGAAAA
The DNA here is from genome assembly GCF_029378745.1 of Bos indicus. NCBI lineage: Eukaryota > Metazoa > Chordata > Mammalia > Artiodactyla > Bovidae > Bos > Bos indicus. The sequence continues at coordinate 82,636,004 of NC_091762.1, forward strand.
AGAAAAGAAATTACTTTGGCTGCCTTTTGTAGAATAAACTGTAGGAGAGGAAAGTAAAGGACAGAGACCATTTAGAAGGCTACAACAATAGGCTGTTAGGAAAATGGTGGCTTGGACTAGTGTAAATAGTAAGGAGTGTAAGATCTAGTGTCTATTTTAAGGCTAGACTGACAGGATTTATTTAAGAATTGGAAATAGGAGAAGAAGAAAGATGTCAAAAAGTGTTTAACTGGAAGGATGGAGTTTCCACTAAGATAAGGAAGACTGTAAGAGGAACATATTCATGGTAATTGGGGCAGGGATCTATCAGGAGTTCAATTAAATGTGAATGTTAAGTGTTAGGTATGAAATGCCTATTAAACATTCAAGCTGAGATGTCAAATTGGCATTTGGTATATGAACATAGGAATTTAAGAATCCAAATAGTGTATACAGATGATGTTTAAAGTCCAGAATATAAGATATCATCTAGAGAAGGTGTCTAGATGGAGAAGAGATCTCAGGGCTGAACCTTGGGGACACAAGTGTTACGGGTTAGGGAGATGGGATGAATTCACCAAAAGAGACTAAAAGGAGCAATGAAGTAGGAGAAAAATCAAGAGATCATGATATCTTAAGAGTTACGTTTTTAGAAAGTGTTTCAAGAAGACAGACTGATCAAGTGTGTCAAATGCTGCTGATAGGTTGAATAAGATGAGCATTAATCATTGTATTTGTCTATATGAAGGTCATTGGTGACCTTGACAATATCTGTTTTGGTGAAGAGACGGGGACTTAGCTCATTTGTAGTAAACTTGAGAAAGAATGGAAACTGCATATAGACAACTCTTTAAGGAAATTTCCAAAGAGGGTAGAGAAATTTCCCTTTCATGTTACCTTGAAAAGGACATGCTATCAACCAGGCATTTTAAAAGAACTTCTACTCTAAAAAAATTTCAAACCTAGAGAAAAGTTGAAAGAATCTTAACAATGAATAACTATATATCCTTCACCTGCTGCTGCTGCTAAGTCGCTTCAGTCATGTCCGACTCTGTGCGACCCCATAGACGGCAGCCCACTAGGCTCCTCTGTCCCCGGGATTCTCCAGGCAAGAATACTGGAGTGGGTTGTCATTTCCTTCTCCAAGGCATGAAAGTGAAAAGTGAAAGTGAAGTCGCTCAGTTGTGCCCGACTCCTATTGACCCCATGGACTGCAGCCCACCGGGCTCTTCCGTCCATGGGATTTTCCAGGCAAGAGTACTGGAGTGGGGTGCCATTGTCTTCTCCTAGATTCACTGATTTTGAATATCTTTCCACATTTGCTTTCTCTCTTCAAGTGGTTTGCTAAACCATATGAAAGTGACTTGCAGACATCATGACACTTTATCCATAAATACTTCAGCTTCATGTCCCAAGAAAATTAGTAATAATTCCACATTGTCTGATATTCAGTCATATTTATGTTCTCCCAAATATCTCAAAAGATCTTTTATATATATATATATATACATGTATTTTTTTAAATCCAGAAGCCAATCAAGGTTTAAATGTTGCATACTGCTATGTCTCTTTAGTATCTATCTATAGAAAAGTCCTCCTGTTCTTCTAAAAATGATTTTTATTTTTTGAAAGTCCAGGCCAGTTGTCCTATGGAATGCTGCTACTGTGTGCGTGCTCACTTATGTCCGACCCTTTGCAACCCCATGGACTGTAGCCTGCCAGGTTCCTCTGTCCATTGGATTTTTCAGGCAAAAATACGGAGTGGGTTGCCATTTTCTCCTCCAGGGGATCTTCCCAACCCAGGGATCAAACCCACATCTCCTTCATCTCCTGCATTGGCAGGCAAATACTTTACCACTGTGCCACCTGGAATATCCTACATTTAATTGTTCAATGACAGATTTTATTTTCTTGGGCTCCAAAATCACTGTGGATAGTGATGCAGCCATGAAATTAACAGATGCTTGCTCCTTGGAAGGAAACCTGTCACAAACCCAGACAGTGTATTAAAAAGCAGAGACATCACTTTGCCAACAAGTCATATAGTCAAAACTGTGGTTTTTCCAGTAGTCACGTATGGATGTGAGAGTTGGACCATAAAGAAGACTGAGTGCCGAAGAATTGATGTTTTCAAATTGTGGTGCTGGAGAGGACTCTTGAGAGTCCCTTGGACTGCAAGGAGATCAAACCAGTCAATTCTAAAGGAAATCAGTCCTGAATATTCATTGAAAGGACTGATGCTGAAGCTGAAGCTCCAATACTTTGGCCACCTGATGCGAAGAGCTGACTCATTGAAATAGACACTGATGCTCCGAAAGACAGGCAGGAGGAGAAGCGGGTGGCAGAGGATGAGATGGTTAGATAGCATCACTGACTCAATGGACATGAGTTTGAGCAAACTTCAGGAGATAGTAGAGAATAGAGTAGCTTAGTGTGCTGCAGTTCATGGGGTCCCAAAGAGTCAGACACCACTTATGACTGAACAACAAAATTGTTCTTGGTAGCTTGTTTCTTTTTTACATATATCCTATGAACTGGAAATTAAGTTTAAAGGCTTAATTAGATTTAGGTTAAATGTTTTTGGCAAAAATGCCTTAAGTTATATTGCATGCTTCATATGATATTTCATCAGGGGGCATATAATGTTAGGTTGTCCATTGTAATGATGCTAAATTTGATCCCTTAGTTAAAATGGTGATTGCCAGATTTCTTGATTATAAAGTAACATTTTCATTTTGTACTTTGTATAAAAAGTCTGTGGATAATGTTCTAGTACTATGCAAATATCTCAAGGGAAGCCTTTTAAAAAATGAAAGTAATATAGCATGTTTATTCACTGATGAAAATGACAAAACATTAAAAAAAATTGATGATACAAGAGAAAGAAGAGATGATTCCTGGAGTATTGTTCTTGGATACATGAGAGAGATAATAGGATGCAGTGCATAGCTGAAGAACTTGACTTTGGAGAGATGCATAAACATTCTCCAAGGTATTTGGTGGGAAGTAGATGATATGAGTACAGATGAAGGGAGAATGGTATGCATGATGGTGGGAGCTTTTGGAATTTCCTTCCTAATTGGTTGTATTTATCACTAATTATATAGGGATTTTTTTCAGATGTAAACTCAATCAACTTTGGGGTTCCAGCCTTGCCCTTCTGTCTTCCTAGGGTGACACTAAGTCCTTTAGGGTCTGAATTTTCCATGGTCTAAGGAAAAGGGAGAATCTTTCATCATTAGTCATTTGCTTCAATATCTGTGGTCGTATCACAATTCTCAGCTTATACAGTCCATGCCTATGGTACCTCCTTGTCCTTCAGACCAACTGACCTTCTGGCAGCCATTTATGAGGTCAAGGAAGGTGTGGGAACTATCACAGATTCTTTCTTCCTACACTTGGTTGCGTTTCTGCTGAACTGTTGCCACATATTTCTGGTACAGGGGTTTTGCTTATAAAACTTACGGTCTTTCCTTATGGTCTTTCTGTACTTTGCCCAGGAAGCAAAGTACAGATCTTTGTTCTTAGAATCTTCCAAGCTTGTATGACATGTCTATTGTCAATCTACACAGGGCAGACTTCCTTCTCGAAGACTCACATCAGTGCTAACTTCTTTGCTCTTATTTTCAACCATAGATCTTTCTTCAGCCTAACTTTCATAGATCCTCTCTCATTTTGCCTTCTTTACCATTCTGTTGTTTTGATTAGGACTTCATGCTCTGAGAACTTCATGACCCTAATTTTTCAAAGAAATTTTTTTTCTCTCAAAAAACAACTATACCAACAAAACAAAACATTTGTAGACTTTCAAGATTTCTATATCTGTCAGGGGATTAAGAGGTTTTTTTTTTTCAAACAAAGAGAACTTGACTCTGCTGGATTTTGCCTTCCCTTGAGTACATAAGTGTTAGCGTCAAGGTTTCGTTTTAATGGTAGAGAATAAAGGAATTTCTGAGAACAAAAAAATCATTGAGTAATATTTAAAATGTTATTCCACACATGCATTATTCAGACATGTATTTTCCCACAGTTAGACTCTGTTGTGGTGTATTAATCAGAATATTGAATCTTTACCTTTAAAAGACCTAACGAAGCATTGCAGAGTGTCTTAGGTGACAATGACAGAACAGGAAGTTAAGCTCTGAAAAGAATTCAAATTGGGATTTAAGGTGGAAAGGAAGATGCTCTGCTTATATATACTTGACTGATTTTTAATCACTGTTGGTCTGTAGAGTGGCAAATATGGAAGGGATGTTTTGAAATGTCATAAATTCACCAAGAAATGGACAGAGTTCTTTTGAGACCACATTTTATCCTGGTTCTTCTAAAACAGAGAAAGCCAAAGTCATAACACTCTTCTGATTTGCTGAGGAAAACGACCAAACTCACCATTTGATTCTGTTAATCCTTTTATTATGTACCTAAGTGATGTGACTCAGTGTCATATTAATTTCAAAATATGGACCATCCTATTTATGTGATTTTTTTTTGCAGGCAAGAAGAAATAAATTCTGGGTTTAAGGTCAGTTTAGTGATATTTTATTAAAAAAGAATAATGTCAGTGATTTGGGAGCTTGTTTTAGAGAGGGCACTGAAAAGTGACAATTCACTTTTAAATTTAGAGTGAAATTTCGGTATCATGTCTGTTCATACATAAATATTAGCTCTATCAGCATATTTATACATGCATATGATGTTACTGGTTATATTATACTTATGTGGTAGTATGTATTTGTCATAAGACATATTTATGTAGATGCCCTAAAGTTATGGAATCTTGGAGGACACTGGGAGTATAAATCAGTCCAGTGCTTCAAGATATGTTGCTGAATAGTGGAGCAGGTAGTCTCTCATAGAGAGTTCACTTGAATGTTCTGTCCTAGAGGCAGCGTTTGTTTCTTAGGTACCTGATTGATTTTAGGGTTGCTTCTTTTACTGCAGAAGCACTTGTAATACTACCTGGTTGAAAACGGTCAAAGCAACTTTTCTCAGGGTGTGTAAAACTGCTTATGTAAGGTCTTTTATAATGTATGTATACTGAAAGACACATTTGAGAGTGTCTATTATTTGTTCTTATATATGTATGTGCTTAAGATGAATGTCTCCAAAAATAGTTTGCATGTGGTGATTGTAAATACAACTTTTTGCTAGATGAAACACAGTTGTGGGTCGCAGCTTATACTTGAAACACCACCTCTCTTTTCTGTATCCATGTAAATCCTTTCCATCCCTGTAGGCACGGCTTCATCTTCTCAATGAAGCCTTCCCTGATTCTGTTAGTCCTCAGAGATTTCTCTTTCTTTGATCTCCAAGAGTGTTCTATCTGACTCACCTCTTTGGTTTTTCTCATTTAGGCTTTGTAACTAGTTCTGTTTGTATGGCTTTTTTTTTAAAAAACTCTTTCTGCTTTTATATCATGTCTTTTCCACTGGATTGCAGACTCCCTGAGATCATAGACCATGTACAATAAGTATTCACATCTTCTTATACTGCTTAGCACGTGGTAAATACTCAAACCATATTTGTTGAGAGAATACATGAAGCAAATGTCAGTTTTGAGCACCACCACAGGACCATGTACAAAAGTGGCCTATGAACTAAGATTAGCATAAGGTACATTTTCAGAGGATCATGGACACTCAGGATGAGAAGACACTTGCAGAGACTTTATCTTCAAGTTTATCCAGCACCCTGATGTGCAAATCTCCTCTTCAGGGCAGAGTTGTCTCCTTCAGATGGAACATCTCCCATGATTCAGAATGAATGCTTTAAGGAACATGGAATTTTCAGGTACCATAGTAAATTATTAAACATGGCAAATTTTCAGCCAAATTGTCTGGGTTCAAGTCCACTGCTCCTTATTAACTCTGTGGCTTTGGACACGTTCTTTAGTTTTAGGTTCTTCACCTAAAAAACTGGGATGATCATACAAACTCAGTCTTTTATTTGTAATTCTAAAACATATAATCTCTGAAAACCAAAAGATTTTGCTACTTATTTGCCCAGAAAATCTGCCCTGATCAAAACTAGAGAAGAATCTGACTTAAATGGCTATAACGTTACTTATAGGTTTTTGTCTGCTTGTTAATTGGTGAATATTCATGTTTTAGTCATGAATAATCAGTCCTGAATATTCACTGAAGGACTGATGCTGAAGCTGAAGCTCCAATACTTTGGCCACCTGATGTGAAGAACTGACTTATTGGAATAGACGCTGATGCTGGAAAAGATTGAAGGCAGGAGGAGAAGGGGACAACAGAGGATGAGATAGTTGGATGGCATCACTGACTCAAAGGACTTGAGTTTGAGCAAGCTGCAGGAGTTAGTGAAGGACAGCAAAGCCTGGCGTGCTTCAGTCCATGGGGTTGCAAAGAGTCAGATATGACTGAGCGACTGAACTGAACTTATTCATATTCCTCTGCAAAAATAATAATGTTTTTGGCTATGAGGTACTGCCCCAAATCCTGCTCCATATAGTTTATGTTCTCTATTATAATTTTGCAAAAAGTTCTGAATGCCGAAATGTATTTAGCCTTCAAGCAGGCCAGGTAAGGAGTTGTGGACCTGTATTACTTAGTCGTAAGATTGGAGGAGGAAATGGCAACCCACTCCAGTATTCTTGCCTGGAGAATCCCAGGGATGGGGGAGCCTGGTGGGCTGCCGTCTACGGGGTCTCACAGAGTCTGACACGACTGAAGTGACTTAACAGCAAGATTGTGATGAGGATTAAATGATATAATAGATGGGAAACATTTAGCACAGTGTTTTGCATACAATAAGCCCTTAATAAAAGTAATAATAATGAATGTCAGATAATGTTATTGGTATTTACATTTTATACTATAATCACACCAGACATTTTGGAAAAGTTAAGTTTCTTTCTGTTGCCATTTTGTGTTTGTTATCCATCGAAGTATGTCTACTTTTTCTTACTGCCTAGTGAATAAATGATTTCCCCAGGAGGGTAGACTTTGAAACATCTTTAAAAATAGAATTATATTCATGATTGAATTTTTATTATTGACTCCTTCTTTCAGAAGATTCCTTGGGAATGTGTTCATTCTTAATCATTTGTCTGTGGACTCACTCAACAAAAGCATATTGGGCAGTTTGTTAGGTGCTGGTGATGTGACAATAAACAAATAGACATTGTCCCTACCTTCCTACAGCTTACAGTCTAGTGGAAGCTAATTAATGTTATTTTTTGTCATTTGTTCTTTTCTCTGGTCAATAAATTATTGAGTACTTATTTTATACCAGACAGTGTTCTAGGCACAGGGCATACAGGCAGTTACCAAAGTAGACAAGGTCCCAGCCACCATAAAGTTTATTTTTTACTGGGGAGAGATAGGTAGTAAACAAACTGTTGTTGTTGTTTAGTTGCTAAGTCGTGTCCAACTCTTTGTGAGCCCATAGACTGTACCCCATCAGGCTCCTCTGTCCATGGGATTTCCGAGGCAGGAATACTGGAGTAGGTTGCCATTTCCTTCTCCAGGGGATCTTCCTGACCCAGGGATCAAACCCACATCTCCTGCATTGGCACACTCTTTACCACTGAGCCACCTGGGAACCCCTAGTAAACAAATAGACAAACAAATAACACAATATTTTCAGATGATGATAAATTCAATGAAGGAAATAGGGTAGACTGATGTGAGACTGACTTGGTATATTTGAGGGTGGAGCTACTTTAGATGGGTTAGTCAGAGAAGGCGTGGTGAGGAAATGTTTGAACCAAGACCGTGTATTAGATATAGATTTGACTGACTATCAGAAATAATGGAGGCTTAAAACATGATGGTTAATTTTTTTCTAACCAAATTTTTGGTAGTTCTGCCTCACCAAAAGTTATCTTGGGCTTCTGTATCCTCTATCTTGTTGTTCTACCATCCCTTGAGTGTCATACAAATGGTTCCAAAATTGCCAACCACTAGGTCCATCCGTGAACTTCCAGATGTTCAAGCTGGTTTTAGAAAAGGCAGAGGAACCAGAGATCAAATTGCTGACATCTGTTGGATCATCAAAAAAGCCAGAGAGTTTCAGAAAAACATCTCTTTCTGCTTTATTGACTATGCCAAAGCCTTTGACTGTGTGGATAACAATAAACTGTGGAAAATTCTGAAGGAGATGGGAATACCAGACCACCTGACTTGCCCTTGAGAAACCTATATGCAGGTCAGGAAGCAACAGTTAGAACTGGACATGGAACAACAGACTGGTTCCAAATATGAAAAGGACTATGTCAAGGCTGTATATTGTCACCCTGCTTATTTAACTTCTATGCAGAGTACATCATGAGAAACACTGGGCTGGAGGAAGCACAGGCTGGAATCAAGATTGCCAGGAGAAATATCAATCACCTCAGATATGCAGATGACACCACTCTTATGGCAGAAAGCGAAGAAGAACTAAAGAGCCTCTTGATGAAAGTGAAAGAGGAGATTGAAAAAGTTGGCTTAAAGCTCAACATTCAGAAAACTAAGATCATGGCATCTAGTCCCATCACTTCATGGCAAATAGATGGGGAAACAGTGGAAACAGTGTCAGACTTTATTTTTTGGGGCTCCAAAATCATTGCAGATGGTGATTGCAACCATTAAATTAAAAGATGATTACTCCTTGGAAGGAAAGTTATGACCAGCCTGCTGCTGCTGCTGCTAAGTTGCTTCAGTCGTGTCCGACTCTGTGTGATCCCATAGACGGCAGCCCACCAGGCTCCCTGGTCCCTGGGATTCTCCAGGCAAGAACACTGGAGTGGGTTGCCATTTCCTTCTCCAATGCATGAAAGTGAAAAGTGAAAGTGAAGTCGCTCAGTCGCGTCTGACTCTTAGCGACCCCATGGACTGCAGCCCACCAGGCTCCTCCGTCCATGGGATTTTCCAGGCAAGAGTACTGGAGTGGGGTGCCATTGCCTTCTCATGACCAATCTAGACAACATATTAAAAAGCAGAGACGTTACTTTGTCAACAAAGGTCCATCTAGTCAAGGCTATGGTTTTTCCAGTAGCCCTGTATGGATGTGAGAGTTGAACTATAAAGAAAGCTGAATGCCAAAGAACTGATGCTTTTGAACTGTGGTGTTGGAGAAGACTCTTGAGAGTCCCTTGGACTGCAAGAAGATCCAACAAGTTCATCCTAAACAAGATCAGTCCTGGGTGTTCATTGGAAGGACTGGTGTTGAAGCTGAAACTCCAATACTTTGGCCACCTGATGCAAAGAGCTGACTCATTTGAGAAGACTCTGATGCTGGGAAAGATTGAGGGCAGCAAGAGAAGGGCACGACAGAGAATGAGATGGTTGGATGGCATCACCGACTCAATGGACATGGGTTTGGGTAAACTCTGGGAGGTGGTGATGGACAGGGAGGCCTGGCATGCTGTGGTTCATGGGGTCACAAAGAGTCAGACATGACTGAGTGACTGAACTGAACTGAGGTCCATCCTCTCACCATTGGGAAGGGAAAAGAGAGAAGAAAGAGGACATCCCTTAATCAAAATGTATCCCCTATAAGGAAGTCACCCCCAAATTGAATACATCACTTTTGTTATACCCCATCCAGCTGGTAAAGAATCCACCTGCAATTCAGAGACCTCACTTCAACTCCTGGGTTAGGAAGATCCACTGGAGAGGGAATAAGATGTTACCCACTCCAATATTCTTGGGCTTACCTGGTGGCTTAGCTGGTAAAGAATCCACCTGCAATATGGGAGACTTAGTTTCAATCCCTAGGTTGGGAAGATCCCCTGGAGAAGGGAACGGCTACCCATTCCAGCATTCTGGCCTGGAGAACTCATGGACTGTATAGTGGCAAAGAGTCAGACAACACTGAGGGGCTTTCACTTTCACTTTCATTGGCCAGAACAGTCACAGAGTGACAGCTAATTGCCCACCATGAAATTTCGTTTTTTCTTAGGGAATCATGTACTTAGCTAGACATCCTGTTACTATGGCAGAAGAGGAGAATGGGTATTGGAGGACTAGCCACATCTGCCACAGACCTGAATAATTAAATGGAGCCTGGGGAAGAACATCTACGGCAATAACATTCTGAGCAGGACGAATAGAATTTCAAAGACTCTGAGAGGAGGTAGATTTTCCATTAAGATAAATGACACTTAAGTATCAGGGCCCTCCACTTGCCTCAGTCCCTTCCAGTGTTCTGCACTTAATTTTATGTAATTAATCCCAAATCGAATAAGCTTAGGCTCTACAAAACATTGATCAGCCTCTTTCCCTGAGCAAGGAAAGTGACTGGCAAATTAGGAAGTGAAAGAGACCAGTATGTGTGGAGCAGAGTAAGAGAGAGAGAGAGGAGAACTAAATGAGATGGAGGAGATAAATGGGGACCAGTCCGTATAGGATGTTATATGGAAAGAACGTTAGATTTTATTTTAATGTAATGGGAAACCATTGCAGAATTTTAATAAAGGAGAAATGAAATTTGATTTATGTTTACCTTGAAGGAGACACATGAGAGAAGGTTCACTGAAAAATTTAAAACGATCTAATGTACATCAATAGAGAATGGATTAACAAATTGTGGTATATTTATAAGGGGAATATTTTAGAGTAATGAGAATGAATAAGTTGTATCAGTGTTGCTGCTGCTGCTGCTAAGTCGCTTCAGTCATGTCCGACTCTGTGCAACCCCATAGACGGCAGCCCACCAGGCTCCCCCATCTCTGGGATTCTCCAGGCAAGAACACTGGAGCTGGTTGCCATTTCCTTCTCCAATGCATGAAAGTGAAAAGTGAAAGTGAAGTCACTCAGTCGTGTCCAACTCTTAGCGACCCCATGGACTGCAGCATACCAGGCTCCTCCATCCATGGGATTTTCCAGGCAAGAATACTGGAGTGGGGTGCCATTGCCTTCTCTGGGTATCAATGTTAGTGAAACTCAAAAATATGATGTTGAGCAAAAGAAAAAAGCAGATGATATATGATAACCAGTATAATTTCCTTTACATATGATTTTATGTATATAAAGTGTTAAAGCATTCAAATCAACATATTCCTAAGGAAACAAACTGTAGAAAGGACTGGAAGTTGCCTAACCAATATTGTTTCTCCTTCCTTCATAGTAGCATAACCGTACTTTTATTGTGGTGAGAATGTGTCCAAGTAAAAAACTACATTTTTAAGCTTCTCTTGCAGCTATGTAGGTTGTTATATGATTCTGAAAAATAGGATAAAAGTGGAAATTGTTGGATAGGGCTCTTGGGAAAGATCCTTAAAAGGAAGAAAGAGTCAGCTGACATGTGCCCCTTTGTCACTGGCCTTATCCTCTTGCATTGGAAATGGGTCACAATGATTGGAGCTGGAGTAATCATATTGCTACCATTATGGGAAAAATCAGGAGAATCCCAAAAAGTTTGACCTTGACACCAAACCAACTTCACTGTCTCAACTGCCTACCCCAGGTTTCTCAGTTGTATGAGAAAAAACAAACAAACAAACATCCATTTCTCTTTGTACCATTGTTATTTGGATTTTCTTTTACATGCAGCTGAACTTAATCCTAATTGATATGCATGAATCTAAATATTTAATAAAAATAAAATCCCATCCATAAAAATGAGAATCACTAAATTGACTAAATTCAGAACATTTATTACCTCTGGAGTGGGAATAATGAGAATGGAATATGTACACAGATCCTTCAGTTATATTTTATTTTTTAAAGAAAAAGAGTTGAAGCAAATATGACACAATGTTAATATTTTTAAAAGGTGGGTGGTTGATCCATTGGTATTCATTAATCTTGGCCGAGAAAGAATGGAGACATAGAAGTCGAGGTTCTTGTCACAATACAGGTGAGAGATGGTGATGGTTTGGATTAGACTAGAAAATGAAAATCTGTATTTGGAATATAGTTGGGGGGTAGAACCTACAGGATTTCATGTTAAACTGGATAGGAGTTGTGAAAGAATGAAGAAACTCAAGAATGACCAATGTTTCGTTCTAAGCAACTGAGTAGATAGTGGTGCCACTTACTGAGGCAAGGATGGTGGGAGGAGGAGCAAGTTCAGGAAGGGTGACAATGAAGAGCCTCATTTGGGATAGTAAACACTGAGATGTGTGAGTGGGAATATCAAATAGGCAACTTGATACAGGGAACTGCAATTCTAGGGCTTGTTTAAGGCGTTCCAGAAGATGGAATCAGATGGTGCATCCACGTGGAGTCTTGTTCATTATCTCCCCCTTAACTTCTCTGATGCAGATTTGGAACTTGGAAGAAGAAATGGCTTCTGGTAGGGCAAAGTCATTTGTGACGGAGTTCAGGTAGTTCTCTGTAAGGCCCAGGTGGCTCAGACAGTAAATGCTCTGTAAGGCCTGCCATCCTCTTTCTCAAATGGCTCCGTGGAAGTGAGTACAAGACAATAATTCAGAGTTTAATAATTGGTGATTGTCAGTATCAATTTCACTGCATTTTTTGGTCATTTAGATAGGATCAGGACTTTTAACCTTGGAAATGTGAAGGAAGAGGCATTAGCCTGATATTCATTCTGCTGTGCTTGTGTTTAGCTAGTATGTTTTCTAAGTACATGGGGGTAGAGTCCAACAGTTAACAAATATTGTAGTCAAAATTGTGTACAAGTGTTCAGTGATGTTAAAGTAAAATTTTCACTAAATTAATCCCCAGTCTTTTAGGAGAGCACTGTTTGCAATACATAAAAACAAATGTAATCATTTATTAAAAGCCTAGTATATGCCAGACACTTCACATACAGTAGATAATATTAATCCTTGCGAAAGTTTTATGAAGCAGTCACTTTTATTGTCCTATGTAACTTAACTTTTTGAGTATTTAGTTTTCTTATTTCAAAAACAAAGTTTTGTAAGAATATATATGTCAAAGATTTTTGCCACAAGTAAATTTTGATCAAGCCAGTACCTGTGGAATATTTTAATGCCATAAATAGAAGCTAATAAAGAAATGAATTATATGGGGTCTGAGAAAAGTGATAGATGGAAAAAAAATTTAGGCTTGAGTGAAGGGCTCTAATTCTTTTCCA
>NC_091762.1:82651496-82873996 GCF_029378745.1 Bos indicus
TAAGAGCAACAGAGCAATAATGAGATTTCTTTTAAATTTCTCTGATTTCTAAAGAGAATCTAAAAATTAAGAAGGGACCAGTGGAGACGTCTTTTAAGGGAAAGGTGGAAGGTAATTTTTTGTTGTTGTTGTTTGTCACATCGTGGCCTAATTTAGCAGCGAAAAAACAGCCGAATTTGCCAAACATGCTTTTTATATGTAAAAAGTACTTCTTGTGCCCGCCAGCAGGGTTCTAACAGTAACAGCTTTTCAAATTTAAATACAGCCTGCTCTCCTGTGTCTGGAGTCAGAGCCCATCAGATTTAGGAAACTAGATAATTTGTTGTGCCACTGATAGGAGCAGGAACTGAGAAGGCAAGACTGGCATCTACCAGGCCCGCTTAGCAAGGTGGCTGCCAGGGTTTATTTTTTGGTTATTGTTGTCGAATGGTCCTTATTTGTAATCCCTTTTTCTGCTTGAGATCCCCTTTTATTTTTCAGAATCGTGGTTTGCATGGTAAGAGGAGCCTGTGAATTCAGAGGCTGGGCCGCAGAGGGCCGCATGTTCCCTTCCATAAAAACAGAAGCCTGGCCTGGGCCACTCTCGTGCGAATCTGCCATGCCAACTCCTCGCTACCAGTTTGGTTTTGTTTCTTGTATCTCTGGGAAGGCAGGCAGACAGCACGGTCACCTGTGAATGCAACCGCAATTGGCTTAGCTGCCTCACTGATAAATGTGCCCCGGGTAAGCTACAAAGGGATTATCAGCGTTCCCAGCAGCTAAAGGTGATTTTCAAGAACAGGAAGGATTGCTTCAAACTGTTCTCCTTGAATTTCATTTTAATATTTTGCGTGACAGAGCACAGAGCCGATGGATATGAACATATTTAACTCCAGTGACCAATGTGGTGCAATCTCTAAAACCTGGAGCCTGATTCTGTATCTTCTTTTGGATTCCATTTTCTCAGGGTTGGACATTCTCCAAAAGGTCAGCCAGGAAAAGTCTTTGGATGCCAGACACCGGGCAGAGGCTGTTAGGCCAGCAGGCCACTGTTGCTCATTCATTCCTCCTAGAAATGGGCACAAAGTAAAGGTTAATTCGGACACTTGGCACACGCTTGCTTGTCCACTGAAGTTATACAAACCAGTTCATGTTGATTGACTGCAAAAGTACATTTTATTTGGTCTTTCACAAATAACCCATCTGAACAAAATCAGACTCTGACTGAAAGAAATTAGGACATATAGGAAATTATACTGAGGATAATTGAGAGTTAGAATTAAAATTGTTAGCAAGTTTTGGGGACACTGGGGACATTTCTTTTTTTTTTAATTGAGAAGAACTGAAAAGTTTATGTGCTGGAAGATACTGTATCTTTAATACCTTTTTTTAAACTCAGGTTTTGACTCTTCCTGTGTTGAAATATAAGCTGACTTAAAAGTATGATCTCAGATGGTCTCATCTGAGTTTGATGTTACGGAAAGGGAGTAGGATTTGTAATAATAGTAAGCTACTGTTTATTGATTGCTCTGTGCTAAGTACTTAATTTGCCAGCATTATTTTAATACTAACAAAAACCTATGAGGTAGGAACTATTATTAACCTCATTTTAGAGAAAAGGAAAATGAAACATAGAGAAGTGATGTAACTTGGTCAAAGTCACGTAGCTAATAAAGGGCAGAGTTAATATTTGGACTCAAATTAGCTTCCAAAGGCATTTGTACTCATCCACTGCACATGCTGTCTCCTCACATTATCTGGCTTGGTTCTGCCATGTGTTAGCTGTATATAATCTCCTTGGAGAAATCACTCTAAACTCAGTTTCGTCATGTTTACATGGAGATAGTAATACCTATGATGTAGGCTTATATGTGGAGAAGGCAATGGCACCCCACTCCAGTACTCTTGCCTGGAAAATCCCACGGGTGGAGGAGCCTGGTAGGCTGCAGTCCATGGGGTCGCTAAGAGTCGGACACGACTGAGCGACTTCACTTTCACTTTTCACTTTCATGCATTGGAGAAGGAAATGGCAACCCACTCCAGAGTTCTTGCCTGGAGAATCCCAGGGATGGGAAGCCTGGTGGGCTGCCGTCTATGGGGTCGCACAGAGTCAGACACGACTGAAGTGACTTAGCAGCAGCAGCAGGCTTATATGTGAGTGTATATAACAATGAAACCTTATAGTAATACCTATGATATAGCCTTATACGTGAAGGTATATAACAATGAAAATTTATATGCAATCAGTTTTTATTATTATGCTGAAAAAGAGATGGATTCAAATGAAGCTAATAACAACTATATATCTTTTTTGTTGCCAAATATATCTTTTTTGTTCTTCAAATAAATCTTTTAACAACATCATTTTCTTAATGACTTGACCCTCTCAGTACTCTATAATGACTCTCTATTAGAACAAGTCCAGACTCCTTAGCTTAGAAGGAAGCCTGACCACTCTTTATCTATTCAGCCTATGGCCTCCTAGGGATAGAATGGTCACAGAGCCTGGACTGTCTTTTTATTGTTAATTTTTGTGATAGGCTGAATAACACCCTTCCAAAGATGTCCATGTCCATGCCTAATCCACAGAACCTGGGGACCTTGTAAAGAAATATGTTATGTACATAGTAAAAGGGACTTTGCAGGTATGATTAAGTTAAGGATCTTGAGATGGAGAGAGAATTCTGTGTTAACCAAGTGGGCCCAATGGTCTGATCACAATGGTCCTTACCAGAAGGAGGCAGGTTTTTGCCATACATTGATACCCAACAGTTCAGTCGCTTAGTCGTGTCCGACTCTTTGTGACCCCATGGACTGCATGCCAGGCCTCCCTGTCCATCACCAACTCCTGGAGTCCACCCAAACCTATGTCCATTGAGTCAGTGATGCCATCCAACCATCTCATCCTCTGTTGTCCCCTTCTCCTCCTGCCCTCAATCTTTCCCAGCATCAGGGTCTTTTCAAACGAGTTAGCTCTTCACATCAGCTGGCCAAAGTATTGGAGTTAAGGCTTCAACATCAGTCCTTCCATGAACACCCAGGACTGATCTCCTTTAAGATGAACTGGTTGGATCTCCTTGCAGTCCAAGGGACTCTCAAGAATCTTCTCCAACACCACAATTCAAAAGCATCAATTCTTCTGCGCTCTTCCCTGGTGGTTCAGACAGTAAGGCATCTGCCTACAATGCAGGAGACCTGGGTTTGATCCCTAAGTTGGGAAGATCCCCTGGAGAGGGAAATGGCAACACACTCCAGTACTCTTGCCTGGAAAATTCTTTGGATAGAGGAGCCCGGTAGGCTTCAGTCCATGGGGTCGCAAAGAGTTGGACACGACTGAGCGACTTCACTTCACTCACTTCTGCGCTCAGCTTTCTTTATAGTCCAACTCTCACATCCATACATGACCACAGGAAAAACCATAGCCTTGACTAGATGGACCTTTGTGGACAAAGTAATGTCTCTGCTTTTTAATATGCTGTCTAAGTTGGTCATAACTTTCCTTAAAAGGAGTAAGCGTCTTTTAATTTCATGGCTGCAATCACCATCTACAGTGATTTTGGAGCCCAGAAAAATAAAGTCAGCCACTGTTTCCACTGTTTCCCCATCTATTTGCCATGAAGTGATACCCAACATTGTAAAGCAATTATCCTCCAATTAAAAATAAATAAATTAAAAATAAAAAGTAGGAGGCAGGAAGGTCACAGTCAGTTGCAGGAAAAGTGACAAGAAGCAAGAAGGTGGAGTGGCATGAGGTAGGGGGCCTGGAGCCAAGGAGTTCAGGTGGCCTCAGAAGCTGGAAAAGGCAAGAAAACAGATTTTCCCTGAAACCTGCAGACAGAACACAACTCTGCTGACATCTTGATTTTATGGACTTCTGACCTCCAGAAGTGTGAGAATAAATTTATGCTGTTTTAAACCAGCAGGTTTATTGTGGAACTAATAAAGCTCTAGTTTTGCATTGGCCCCTTCCAAGGCCCTGTACCTAATTTTGGACTTGTAGTGTTGTATTCTCTCTCCTTTTTTTTTTTTTTTTAATTTCTCAAAGGAAGTCCCTAGAATTATATAAGCTTCATGCCCCACAAAACGTGAATCTCTTGCTGCACAGGGGCTAAGCGTGTGTATTTTTTAATGTGTGTGTTTATTTATTTGGCTGCTGTGTCAGGTCTTAATTGCGGCACATGGAGTCTTCCCTGTGTCACCCAGGACCTTTCACTGTGGTGCATGGGATCTCTAGTTGTGGCCCATGGGCTCCAGAGCACGCGGACTCACAAGTTGCAGTGCACGGGCTTAGTTGCTCTGCCACATGTGGCATCTTAGTTCCCCAACCAGGGATTGAACCTGTGTCCTCTGTATTTCAAGGCGAACTCTTAACCACTGTACCAGGAGAAGTCTCCTCAGCAGCCAGACTGCCTGGATTCAAAGCTAATTCTGCCACTTATTGACTGTGTCATCTGCTTTTTTTTTTTTTTTTAATCTGGAAAATGGAGTTGATAATAATGCTATCTATTCATAGGGCTGTTGAGAGGATCAAATAAATTAATTTCTGTAAGCATCCAATAACCATTAGCAATTATTAATTATGAAGAACCTTAGGAAGGTTTCAAAGCTCTTAAGGCAGGAATAACAGTTATGAGAGGAGGCTGGAGTAAAAGCTTCACGAGGGCAGGCCATCCTGTCTTGTTCACCCTTCCACCTTCAGAAACTTGAAAAGGCTGATGCATATTATATTCTTCACAGTGTCAGATTGCTTCATTTATTACATGTTATTTTATGGTCTTATACTTTTATGTTTTTTCTCTCATTTCTCCAAGTAGATTGTTATAAGGACTTACATTTATATAGTATGATTATTCTTTCTTCCAGGAAATATTTTAGTCCATGGTGGGTACCCAATAAAATGTTTCTTGAATTGAGCCATGACTAACCTTTCCATTGCAAAGAATTGAGACCCAGTCTTTTATGAATCACTTTTGTTTTTTGGTAAAATCTACCTAGGCTAAGTCTAAGGTACATTTTGGCATCGTGAGAAATCCATGAGTCATGTAAACAGATACACTGAATGCAGGGAGAGAGCACTAGTGTGCTCACATCACAGTGTTATCGATTGTCTCCTGTGCGTGAGCACCTGCGGTCTAGGGGGCAGTGCAGGCGGGCTCAGAGGGGTAGTGTGGTAGTAAGGCATTGATTTGGGAATCAGGAAACTTGACTCTCGTCCCAGTTTCTCTCTCCCCAGCTCATTTTGACCTTGGGTGAATCATTTAACCTCTCTGAGCCTCACTTTGCTCATCTGTAAAAAGGCAATAATAATATCTGCATGAGCTATTTTACAAGATTGTTATTAAATTACATATTTTATGAAAAGTACTTTGTAATTCTGATCTACCTAAAAATGACTATGTATAATAAGGAATGTTTGAAAAAGGAATGAGAAGAGCCAAGAGAACAGATATAAAATGGGAGAGAGAGAGAGAGGGAGAAAGCTACTCAAAAGGAAAATTCTAGATATAGAAAATAAAGTAAATCATGTGTGTATAAAAATAAATGTGGCAATGAAAAAAACAACTTATAAAACAAATATTTTAAAAAACTTCTATAGCACCTGGGATAAACATGCTCATAATGTTTACTAAATAAATTAATAATGCTATATAAAATTCTATCAATAACTTACAAATGCCACAGTCTAAGGAGATAAGACAGAAAATAAAAATATATTGAAGAATATAAGATAGTGTGTACTAAGTGAAAAATTCACCATGATGCTTAAGGATACAAGTATATTTCTTCAAAATACATTCTAAATCTGATAATTTCTTGCCACATTCCACCATCTTTTACCTGTATTGTTGCAATAAATTTCTAACATCTTTTTTTTTTTTTCCTATTCTTGCCCCTTTATAGTTTACTCTTCACATACTGGACAGCATGATCTTTTAAAAATGCATATCATATCACATTCCTCCTTTACTTCAAGTACTCTACTAGCTTCCCCTTTACTTGTAACAAAACCCAAGTTTCTCCCAATGGCCTGCCAAGCCCTGTGTGGTCTGGCCCCTGCCTACCGCTCTCTGACCTTGTCTTTTACCACATTCCCTTGTTCACTGGGTTCCAGCATCATTGGTTTTGCGGTTCTCCAAACACATGAAACTTCTGCCTGTTCTGGTCTTTCCCTAGACATTTGCATGGCTGTCTCTCATCATTCAGGTCTCAGCTCATGCAGCCTCTACAGATAGGGATTCCCTGGCCATCTGCCTAAGATTACTTCCCCTGGCCCCTATTTCATCACCTGAAAATGATAGGACTCATTTGTTAATTTACTTGTTTGTTATAATTGAATGTTTTCCTTTGAAAGAGAAAAGCATCAGGAAGGTAAGGACTTTCTTTTCTCTTTTATCTAGCTGTTGTTTTCCTAGTCTTCATAACCAGATTCTTTCTTTTCCTTCTCCTTTATGATTTTTACTTATCATTTTCATCATTTCCATTTTTATTTACCTCCCTGTTATGCCCACATCTCCCATTTAGGAAGGTTAAATCAGTTTTGGAATTCATAGGGCCCTGTTGGTCTAGTCATTTTAAAAGAACAGTGAGTTTTTATACAGAGGATTCACATTCCAAAGTTCCCTGGATCATTCCAAAAAACCATTGAAATAACAAATACTTTTGCCAGAATCACACATGCTGTAATAATTGGCTCATTCTCTTCTTAATTCTATGAAACACAGCCCCACAGCAGACAATGTTGCTTTGCCATGACAGTGTGTGTGTGTGTGTGTGTGTGTGTGTGTGTCTGTGTACACTCACCTGGGAATGTATGTAGGTATTGACACTATTCTTGGAAGGAGGCATAACCTACTTAGAGCACACTTCACCTTTCCTCAGGCCCCGTGTTGCCACATTTCTTTTATCTTAAGTAACTTGAATGAAAATGTTTATTCTTATCTTAACTGAAAGAGGCTGCATCTCCTTGGCATGGCCCTCACTGATTCCTGCCCATTTGCCTGCTTGCCACTGATTGGCATGGCTACATCTTGGGTTCTGGGTTTAGCTGTTCTCTCTCTGTTGTGGTTCATTTTTCCTCCTCTGCTGCCTAATAAAACACAATGTACAGAAAACCCCTGGCCCTGTTTCCTGGGTACACGTATCGAATTTTCTCAGGGACTCTGGGTCTGTCAAGCATCCTCACCCCTTCTCGGTGCCCCCGTAGCTTCTTCTATATGCCACACCTTACACATTGCTCTTCCTTGATTTCGTGGGTTGTGAATCCCTAGCACTTACCTACCACTGCCTAGCCCAGAATAGACAATCAGTTACATTTGTCAAATGAATGTTTTGTGACTATTTCTAATTTTGGTTTTGAGATTTTGATCTTTTGGTTTGGATATCCACATTTCTACAGGTATAATCAAGTGTAAAGGGGTCATATGTCACCCTGACTTTCAGAGAGAAGACCTTCCTCACAAGACAGATGTCTTTGACTATGCTGTGCAGCTTGCCCATGTAAACCTCTTGCATTGTTTGGAAATTCTATCCTGTGCCAAGGATCTAACCACCCACAAGCAGGCACATTGCTGTCCAAACAGATGGACAAGGGAGATAGGCAAGCCAAAGCCCATGGATGAGCATGAAATGAATTGGTGCAGAGAAGCCAAGGGTATTGGATATGAATGCTAGTCCTTGCTGCACAATTTCCAACATAAGGATGGATCCATGTAGATGAGGTTTTTGACTCTGAGCTGCAAACAAAGGAAAAGGTAAAGTGTGAATGAGCGTGTAATGAGCAGGATGTTTTAACAAGTGTGTGAAAGGCCCCGAGAACATGAGTAGCTCTGAAATATACAAGTAAGCTTAGTGAGGGGACTTAGTGTCTTCAACTGAGTCAGTTCTGAGAATCCACTTCTGGGCCCATCATCCATCAACAGGGACTCATTCTTCATTCAACAGATATTTACCGAGCATCTAACATGTTCAAGACGCCAGTAGACACCAGGTAAGTAAACATCCAGGGAAAAACCTCTGTGGCCTCTGCTCTATGAGAACTTACTTTCCACTATTAGTCTCATAATAAATGATTTTATTACAGTAATAAGTGCTATGACGGAGAAATATAATATAATAGAAATATAATAGACGCTCTGAGTCTGTAGGATCTGGAAAGACATCTCTGAGGAAATGATATTTAGGTTGAAATCTGAAGAATGTGTGGGTGTTGAAGTGGGAATGGGGTGTGGTGGGGCAGAGAACAGGGAAACATTCTTGACATAATAATATTCGTCTTATGTCTCTTTGAAGTGGCAATGAACTGTTTAAACTTGAGAAAGGGAATTCACTCCCTCCGGAGACAGCATTTGGGTTGCTCTCAGTAAGATCATCTTCATTTTGAACCCAAACCTACCTCTCTGAAACTTCTGACCTTTGGTCTTGTATTTAGTTCTTGGGACCGTGTAGAACAAGCCAGCTCCCTCTTGTAATATCAATGGTGTTTTTCAAGTTTTCTCCCCTGCAGGCAAGTTCCTCTCTAAGCTTCATATATATATATATTTTTTTTTTCATATATAATTGGAGATAATTAATAGTATTTATCTCATAAAGTTGATGTGAAGATTATATGAAAGAATCTATGTAAAGTACTTGGTTCAATGCCTGGAATGTGCTAAGTTAGCCAAGTGCTCAATAAATGTTCACTTTAATCATGATTGTTATTATTTAAAAGTCATCTGTGTACTTGGCCTGATTATTGAGTTGTATGTTCCTTAAAGGTAGAGACCATGGAAAAAACATGGATGTGGAATCAGACAAATCTCAGATCAAAGTCTGGCTCTAATATATACTAACTACAGGTATATGACCATTTCTTATAAAAATGGTAAAAACCATACTATTTACTTCTCTAAATTATTGCAAGTAATAAAAGAGATAGTCTAAGGAAAGACTTCAGCACAATACTTGTATTTAGTTAATTGGTTCTCAATTAATATGTGTTTCCTTTCTCCTAATGATCCCACAATGACTTGCTGAATGTGTAATTGTTTACTTGTGCATTTAATACTTCAACTTCCACCTACTTCCAAAAAGTATTGGTTATCAGGTGATAGCTAATAAATACTTGTGAATGAATGGGGATGGGTAAGTGATTGACATTTGCCTTCTTAACAAGTTTTCTCATATAGGGGCTGGGGAAAATTTCCCCAGCAAAAAGTAGAAGCTTCGTGTCTTACAGATGAAGACTAGGGGAACTGCAGAAAGCCCATACAGGTAGTGACACTGGTCTTCTGGGGCCAGGAATCCCGCTAATGCCTCAAGCTACCTGTAATGGAAAGTCCGATCTGCCACCTATCTCACAGATCTGTCCTGAGGATTAATGAGATCACATCTGAAGAACCTTGTGAAGCCTTTGGAGGAAAATTGCGGGTAAAAGTCTCATTCCACTGAATTCAGTTGCTGAGAAGAGTTCTGAATAACAAAGCTGTGATTAGGTTGTCATAGATGGCTTTTAAAAATGTTATTTTGTTGATATTCAGTTATAGTCCCTTTTAGACACTGAGTTCACCTGTGGGAGGTTCTTTCTCAGGTCCCCCGTACTTAGCAGTCACCCTAGAATTGTCTCAAAGACTGTGGAGGATTGTCCATAATCACCTGGATGTTTGTTAAAAATGCAGTTTCCTGGGCTTCAACTTCAGAACCCCAAATTTGCACATCTCCAGGAAGCAGCATTTATATGCAACACAATGTTAATGGTGCCCCCTGGTGTTGTTCAATGAGGCAGCAGGGCTTACCTCAGACTCACTGAATGAGGATTTTTTAACATTTTTAACAAGCGCTTCAGGCTCATTATCATTGAGAACCACTGTCAACATTCAAAAAAGTGTGGCTGTTACTTCCTTTATTGGTTGGGGAGATGGGAGTATGCTAGGGGAGAGGGGAACAGAGCTGAGTGATAATGAGCTCTTCACACTTTCACCCCATCACTAAGTAATAATAAACCAATTAGGAAAATCATAGCTCACATGCATTGAGTCAGTTTACTAATGTCAGGCAAGGGCCAAGACACTGTAGACATTTTCTCATTTCAGGCTTATGATGACTTCATGAGATCAGTATTATTATCTCCATTTAATAAATGAGTAAAATGAAGTTGGAGAATGTAGTTCTGGTATATAATAAATATTCAAGAAATGTAACTATTATTATAAGTCTACCTGCAAATATATTTTTAAAGATATAGAGATCCCACTATTTTAACATCCAGATAAAAAATGTCCCATTAACAATGATTGGGAAATGGGTACTGGGATGAGCTTGGTTGGGATTTTTTAGTGTAGTTTGAAGGTGACAGGCGCCTATGGAGAGGAAAATAAAAACTTAACTTTATTTGGCAACCTTTTCTTTTTACCCAAGACCAGAGGAGGAAAATTCTACATCGCACCCCAAACTTGGCAGGTGTCTAGTGTTTGTCTGGTTGTTTAGTTGTGGAGTCGTGTCTGACTCTTTTGCAACCCCATAGGCTGTAGCCATCCAGGCTATTCTTCCATAGGATTTCCTAGTATTTGTCTACATAGGACAGATAATAAGTTGTGAGTTCTATTAGAAAATACATTTTAGTAAGCTCACAAGTGGGCTTTTGGAATATAATCTATTTCATAAATTGTGAACTATGAAAAGGCTTGTTCTATAAGGGTCCTTTTCAGTGTGCAAACCAGAGGCTTTAAACACTGCTTAATATTCTAGGGGTGGGGGTGAGGGGGAAAGCATTTAAAGAATTAGAGTTTCATTTACAATTCAGTTATGGCAGAGATCACCAAAAATCTACCAAATACATGCTCCTCTTCTTCAGGGATCAAAACTTGACTGTATTTTCTGGTTTGTTTTGTGATAAGATGTGGTTATGTGATGTAGAATTTGAGAGGAGATGATAAATAAGTACCACTTTCAAGTCTAGCCCACCAGTCTTCCACTCATGCCCTTCCTGATCTTTCTTCCTTCTGGCTAATTGGAGTGATGATGCCCAAAGGCAACCTTGTAAGCTGTACGTTAAAGATGCAGAGCAGTTAGCCTGGATCCCTGAAAGCCTGTGTGGAACAAGGCACGTCTGATCTGGATTCCTTCCCTGGGCTATTGTACGTGCTCACTCAGTTGTGTCCAACTCTTTGCGATCCCATGGACTGTAGCCTGCCAGGCTCCTCTGTCCATGGAATTTTCCAGGGAAAATACTGGAATGGGATGTCATTTCCTACTCAAGGAC
Organism: Bos indicus; assembly: GCF_029378745.1. Lineage (NCBI taxonomy): Eukaryota > Metazoa > Chordata > Mammalia > Artiodactyla > Bovidae > Bos > Bos indicus. The sequence goes on from NC_091762.1 coordinate 82,662,715, forward strand.
TATTGTATGAGAGAAGATAAACTTTCTCCAAAATCCTCTGAATTTGGGGTATCTATTTGTTACTGTGACTTACTGTTATCTAACAAATACATCCATGATAAACATTAATCTTTGATTTCTATGATTTTGTTTGCAGAAAATCTTGATTTTTTTGGTCATTGTTAAAAGATCTCTAGTTTTAACCAATGGGGACTCTTACTGGGAACAGATAGTTTAAAAAAAATAAGTGAGGACTTCCCTGGTGGTCCAGTAGCTAAGAATCCACCTGCCAGTGCAGGGGATAGGGCTTTGATCTCTGGTCTGGGAAAATCCCACCTGTCTCGGAGAAACAGCCCGCGAGCTGCAGTCTGTGAGCTCTGGAGCCCGTGCCGCAACAAGAGAAGCCACTGCAGTGAGAAGCCCACACAGGGCAACTAGAGAGTAGCCCCTGACTTGCTGCTACTAGAGAAAACCAAGCACGACAACAAAGACCCAGCGCAGTCAAAAATAAATGAATATATTAATTAAAATAAGTGGAATTTTATGAGCAAATAAGGGTCGGTCTTCCTTTTGGCAGTTTCACTACAAGCAATATTCAACTTGAGATCAGTGCCGTTGCCTTAGGCTGTTTAATGTGCAAAAAATAGCCAAATTATTTGTAAATACATTTTCAATTTGTGATTGTCATTTGTGATTAGATCTTACTCAACTTTCTATCAACAATTAACTGAGTAAGTACTAAATGCCAGGCAAGGGCCTGAAGAAACACTAGAAAATATGGAGTTTATTCAAGATTATGTATTTAAGTCAATACTTAGTGGGGACATATAGATAGACCTAGAGATTCACATACAAATAAGATATTCTCTTAAGAAGTTGAAGAACATGTTCTCTGATAAATGACCATTGTGACTTCATAAATGGCTCACTTTTTAAAGACACTTTGCTTTTTAAAATGTATTTATGTATTTATTTTTGGTGGCTGTGCTGGGTCTTTGCTGCTGTGTGGGCTTTTCTCTAGTTGCAGAGAGTGGGGGCTGCTCTAGTTATGGTGTGCAGGCGTCTTGTCGCAGTGGCTTCTTTTGCTGTGGAACACGGGCTTTACGGCATATTGGGTCAGCAGTTGTGGCTCTCATACTCTAGAGTATAGGCTTAGTTGTTGTGGCGCACAGGCTTAGTTGTTTTGCAGCATGTGGGATCTTCTGGGGCCAGGGATTGAACCTGTGTCTCCTGCATTGGCAGGTGGATTCTTTACCATTATGCCACCAGGGGAGCCCAATGGTTCACTTTTTAAAAGGAAGATCTCCTTGTATTTTAGCCAGCATTGACTATTTGCCAATACACTAGGTTTATAGAAGCTATTAGGACACTGACATGATTGCTAATTCAGAAAAGCAAGAATTTTGGTTTTATTCATTGCTCAATAATATTTGTTGACTGTTGAGCGATGGAAAGGAGTACAATGGGCCATCTAGCCTGGTAACTCATCTGATACTTGTATTTCATTTAGTACATCCCTGCCCACTGATATTTTGGTCTTTTTTAATATCTCTGGAGAAGGAAACATTTCTGCCTCCTGAAGCATACCCAATTTTGAACAGACCTTATGTTAAAAAGTTCTTTGTAAGGAAATGAGAGAATGGTAATGGATAGTTTTGAAAGAAAAGATTATGGATTCTAATAATTTTCAGTCCTTGCATCATTGTCTTTAATAAATGTTTCCTGAATACTATTCCAGGCATTGTGATTCAGATTGTGACAAAAGAAGCAGGTGAATGATTTGATTCTTTCAGAGGAATTTCATTCAAATTAGGGAGAGAAGCTATGTGCTCCAGGCATATTTCTGCCTCAGGACACTTGCACTTGCTGTTTCCTCTGCCTGAGATCTCCTTCCCCAGATACAGTATGGTTAATTCCCTTGTCTCTTCAGGTGTTTCTTTTTTTTTTTTTTTAATTCATTCATTCATTTATTTTTGACTGTGCTGGGTTTTCTGCTGCATTTGGGCTTTCTCTAGTTGCAGTAAGCCAAGGTTACTTCTCCTTGTGGTGCTTGGGCTTCTCACTGTGCTGGCTTCTCTTGTTGTGGAGCACAGACTCTAGGTACAGGGGCTTCAGTAGCTGCAGTATGTAGGCTCAGTAGTTGTGACTTGCAGAACCTAGAGTGTGGGGTCAGTAGTTGAGATGCACAAGCTTAGTTGCTTTGAGACATGTGGAATCTTCCTGGACCTGGGATCGAACTCATGTCCCTTGGATTTGCAGGTAGATTCTTAACCTCTGGCCCACCAGGGAATTCTCTTTAATTCTTAAATATCTTTCTTAAATGTCACCTTCTCAGTTGGGCTTTTGCTAACTACTTTGTTTAAAACTGAATAACTACCCATTCTTCCAACAATCCAACACTCTCTATTTTCCTTTTCTTTCTTATTTTTCTCCATAGCACTTATTTGACATGCCATAATTTTTTTTAAGGATTCTTTTGATGTGGACCATTTTAAAAGTCTTTATCAAGTTTGTTACAACATGCTTCTGTTTTATGTTTTGGTTTTTTGGCTGTAAGGCATATGAGATCTTAGCTCCCTGAGCAGGGATTGAACCCTCACTCCCTGCATTGGAAGGTCAAGTTTTAATCACTGGACAGCCAGGGAAGTTCTGACATGCCATAAATGTTAAAAATTTTTTTCTTAATTGTCTTCCTCCATTAGAACATAAGCTTCATAATGACGGGGACTTTTGCCTATTTTGGTAACTCTTGACAAATGGTAGTCACTCAGTAAGTGTTTATTGAATATTGTAGAAGGAATATGTCCATGGACATACAAACATAACAGTCTAAAGATGTATATAATTACTATCAAATAAATAGTACAAATTACTATCAAATAAATAGTAGTGGGTAGGTATAACTTCTCTTTCATCAAGTAAAAATGCTCATTCCTGAGATGATTCTTAGGCTTTTAAAAAAGAAAGTCAATCATTATATAGCAACTTATTTTTTATAACCATTATGACAACATACTTGGTTCTTATTAAAAATATTTTGTATTATGAATGGGTTCATATACATAATTTAGAAAACATAGTAAGTTATAAAGGAGAAAGTCCATAAAATCCATAGCTTCAATATTGAGAGACAACTACTCTTTTTAACATTTTGATATACAGGTTTCCTCCCACTATCTGAAAATGGAGCATTCCTATGAAAACTTTCATATGCCAAGTGGCATAAAGTGAACAAGCAATTATCTTAGAACACATCTTGCTAATCAATGGACAAGATAAATCGAGATAAAACATAGATGCTCACAGGCACAGCTAAAAGCTATAGCAACTTGGTGCTGAGATGCTGAGTGTGGTTCCCAGGGAAGGAGCTTGGTAGTGCCTTTCTTTCTGTCCAGTGTGTACTGACCCTGTAACGGCTTCTGCAAAACAAATTCTGAACACTGTTTTTGCTTTTTGCCTTTTTTCATGAAAGTGAAAATCCTTCTTGAATTTCTTTTGGTTAGCAAAAACAGGCACTAATATAGGTCTTTTGTAAAAGCAAAGTGCAGTAAAGGAAATTCTGGAAAATTGGGAGATAACTATAGTTCCTTCTAGTCTTTCTTCCATTTACTTTTTACAAAAAATAATATTATCTGTGTTCTGTATCTTGCATTTTAGGAATATAACACTTCCAATAGCTGCATCATATTCGATTATATTAAAATCTCAAAATTTATTATACCCTTTTCTTGTTCTTTGGACATTTTTGTAGTTTCTAACAGTTTATAGTATATATAATACGGTAATGAAGATACTTATAAATATTTTCTGAGATTGAATATCTCCTTACAGCAAATTTCTAAAATGGGAATTACTGACTAAAAGGTTTGCAGTTTTTCTTGGCTTTTATTTTTTGCTATGAAAATTTCAATAGAACAGAAAAGTAGAAAGAAGAGCATAACAAACTCCTATTTTTAATAATGTTTTATCATGTTTAATCAAGTTTTATAGTTCTTAACATTTTGCCATATTTGCTTCATATATTTTTAGGACAGTTTTTAAAAATCTCTAACGTAAATTTTTTAAAAGGTTATTTAAAAATCATAGCCATTTGCAGCGACATGGATGGACTTGGAGGGCATTATGCCAAGTGAAATAAGTCAGATAGAGAAAGACAAATACTGTATGATATAACATATGTGGAATCTAAAAAAACACAACAAACTAGTAAACATAACAAAAAAGAAGTGGACTCACAGCTATAGGGGATGAACTAGTGGTTACCAGTGGGGAGAGGTAAGTGGGAGGAGTAAGCAAGGGATAGAGGATTAAGAGGGACAAACTATTATGTATAAAATAAGCTACAAGGATATATTGTACAACATGGGGGAATATAGCCAATATTTTATAATCACTGTAAGTGGAGCGTAACCTTTAAAATTCTGAATCACTGTATTGTACACCTGTAACATATAATATGGTGATATCAACTATACTTCAATAAACATAACCACATTATAATATTCACACACAAAAAGACATAATAATTCCTTAATATCATGTTTAACCTTTCCTAATTGTCTCAAAACATCTTTTCCCAATTGATGTGGTTGAAAGAGGATTCAAATAAGGTTTGCACATAAATTTGGTTGTTATGTCTCTTTTTAACTTTTCATGCTTTTCTTTTCTCCCCTCATGCCATTTTTTAAAACTGAAGTATAGTTGATTTACAATGTTAATTTCTGCTGTACAGCATCCCCCATGCCATTTATTTGTTGAAGAAATACAGAATTGGTCACATAGACTGCATTCTTATGTTATTTAATACATCGTTTTATCCATTATGTCCTCTGTAACTTTGGAGCAGTGGTTCTCTGACTTTAGCGTGCCTTGGAATCACCTGAAGGGCTTGTGAAAACACACATTGCTGGTCACACCCCTAGAATTTTTGGATCAGTGTATCGGTGGGCATGAGAATTAGCATTTCTAAGATGGTTTCAGATGCTGCTGATGCTGCTGATCCAGGCACCATACTTTGAGAACCACTGCTTTAGAGGGTAGAATGTGAAGTCGCTCAGTCGTGTCCGACTCCTAGCGACTCCATGGACTGCAGCCTATCAGGCTCCTCCATCCATGGTATTCTCCAGGCAAGAGTACTGGAGTGGGGTGCCATTGCCTTCTCCGTTAGAGAAGGGTAGAATAGTTCCCTTTAAAAGAATAGCTAGGACTTCCTTGGTGGTTCAGTGGATAGGAATCTACCTGCCAATGCAGTGGACACAGGTTTGTTACCTGGTTCAGAAAGATCCCACATGCCGCGGAGCAACTAAGCCCATGAGCCACAACTACTGAGCCCACGCTCTAGAGCCCAAGAGCTGCCACTACTGAAGCCGGTAGGCCTAGAACTCGTACTCCACAACACGAGAAGCGACCACAGTGAGAAGCCCACGCACTGCGCTGAAAAGCAGCCCCCTCTCCCGGCAACTAGAAAAAGCCTGCACTCCGCAAGGAAGACCCCGCCCAACCAAAAAAAAAAAAGACTAGATTCACAACTTTAAAAAAGTATACATATTCAGTAGTGCACAGCAGGATGATCTAGTTAATAATATTGTATTGTATCTTTGAAAGTCGCTAAGGGAATTATTTTCTCTGTCTAAGCGCCGGCGACTATGACGGAGCACATAGCGCAGACAAGAGCAGCTACCCCACGTCCGAGGTCAGGGGCAGATGTCGAGAGGACCCCACGCCCGAGGGGCGGTGGCCAAGAGGAGTTACCCTACCTCTGAGGTCAGGGGCAGTGGCGAGAGTGCCAGGCTGCAATGGCGCAGGAACGGCCGAGAGGAGCTACCCCACGAGGTCAGGGGCAGCGACCGGGAGGAGTTACCCTACGTCTGAGGTCAGGGGCGGTGGCCAGGAGGAGCTACCAACCCCCCCCCCCCCAACCGCCCCCACCTGAGGCCAGGGGCCGCACCCGGGAGGAGCTACCTGACGTCCGAGGTCAGGGGCGGCGGCCCTAGAGTGCCAGGCTGCGACAGCGCAGGAGCAGCTGAGAGGAGCTACACTACGTCTGAGGTCAGGGCGGCGGCTGGGAGGAGCTAACCCCCGCCGGAGGCCAGGGGGCGCAGCGGAGAAGAGCAACCCCACCTCCAAGGAGCGGTGGCTGCCTGGGCGCAGGAGGGCCTAGAGGAGCTATTCCATGTCAAGGTCAGGAGGGGCGGCGGTGAGGAGATACCCCTCGTCCAAGGTAAGGAGCAGCGGCTGCTCTTTGCTGGAGCAGCCGTGAAGAGATACGTCCAAGGTAAGAGAAACCCAAGTAAGACGGTAGGTGTTGCAAAAGGGCATCAGAGGGCAGACACACTGAAACCATACTCACAGAAAACTAGTCAATCTAATCACACTAGGACAACAGCCTTGTCTACTCAATGAAACTAAGAAATGCCCATGGGCCACCCAAGATGGGCGGGTCATGGTGGAGAGGTCTGACAGAATGTGGTCCACTGGAGAAGGGAATGGCAAACCACTTCAGTATTCTTGCCTTGAAAACCCCATGAACACTATGAAAAGGCAAAATGATAGTATACTGAAAGAGGAACTCCCCAGGTTGGTAGATGCCCAATATGCTACTGGAGATCAGTGGAGAAATAACTCCAGAAAGAATGAAGGGATGGAGCCAAAGCAAAAATAATACACAGTTGTGGTTGTGACTGGTGATAGAAGCAAGGTCCGGCATCAGATCAGATCAGATCAGTTGCTCAGTCGTGTTTGACTCTTTGCGACCCCATGAATCGCAGCACGCCAGGCCTCCCTGTCCATCACCAACTCCTGGAGTTCACTCAGACTCACGTCCATCAAGTCAGTGATGCCATCCAGCCATCTCATCCTCTGTCGTCCCCTTCTCCTCCTGCCCCCAATCCCTCCCAGCATCAAGGTCTTTTCCAATGGATCAACTCTTCGCATGAGGTGGCCAGGTACTGGAGTTTCAGCTTTAGCATCATTCCTTCCAAAGAAATCCCTGGGCTGATCTCCTTCAGAATGGACTGGTTGGATCTCCTTGCAGTCCAAGGGACTCTCAAGAGTCTTCTCCAACACCACAGTTCAAAAGCATCAATTCTTCGGCGCTTAGCCTTCTTCACAGTCCAACTCTCACATCCATACATGACCACAGGAAAAACCATAGCCTTGACTAGACGAACCTTTGTTGGCAAAGTAATGTCTCTGCTTTTGAATATGCTATCTAGGTTGGTCATAACTTTCCTTCCAAGGAGTAAGCGTCTTTTAATTTCATGGCTGCAGTCACCATCTGCAGTGATTTTGGAGCCCAGAAAAATAAAGTCTGACACTGTTTCCACTGTTTCCCCATCTATTTCCCATGAAGTGATGGGACCAGGTGCTATGATCTTCGTTTTCTGAATGTTGAGCTTTAAGCCAACTTTTTCACTCTCCACTTTCACTTTCAAAAAGAGGCTTTTGAGTTCCTCTTCCCTTTCTGCCATAAGGGTGGTGTCATCTGCATATCTGAGGTTATTGATATTTCTCCCGGCAATCTTGATTCCAGCTTGTGTTTCTTCCAGTCCAGTGTTTCTCATGATGTACTCTGCATATAAGTTAAATAAACAGGGTGACAATATACATAGGAACCTGGAATGTTAGTTCCATGAATCAAGGCAAATTGGAAGTGGTCAAACAGAAGATGGCAAGAGTGAACGTTGACATTCTAGGAATCAGAGAACTAAAATGGACTGGAATGCGTGAATTTAACTCGGATGACCATTATGTCTACTACTCTGGGCAGGAATCCCTCAGAAGAAATGGAGTAGCCATCCCGGTCAACAAAAGAGTCCAAAATGCAGTACTTGGATGCAATCTCAAAAACGACAAAATGATCTTTGTTCGTTTCCAAGGCAAACCATTCAGTATCACGGTAATCCAAGTCTATGCCCCAATCAGTAATGCTGAAGAAGCTGAAGTTGAACGGTTCTATGAAGACCTACAAGACCTTTTAGAACTAACACCCCCCAAAAATGTTCTTTTCATTATAGGGGACTGGAATGCAAAAGTAGGAGGAAGTCAAGAAACACCTGGGGTGACAGGCAAATTTGGCCTTGGAATACGGAATGAAGCAGGGCAAAGGCTAATAGAGTTTTGCCAAGAAAATGCACTGGTCATAGCAAGCACCCTCTTCCAACAACACATGAGAAGACTCTACACATGGACATCACCAGATGGTCAACACCGATCAGATTGATTATATTCTTTGCAGCCAAGGATGGACAAGCTCTATATAGTCAGCAAAAACAAGACCGGGAGCTGACTGTGGCTCAGATCATGAACTCCTTATTGCCAAAGTCAGACTTAAATTGAAGAAGTAGGGAAAACCACTAGATCATTCAGGTATGACCTAAATCAAATCCCTTATGATTATACAGTGAAAGTGAAAAATAGATTTAAGTTACTAGATCTGATAGATAGAGTGTCTGATGAACTATGGATGGAGGTTCATGACATTGTACAGGAGACAGGGATCAAGACCATCCCCATGGAAAAGAAATGCAAAAAAGCAAAATGGCTGTCTGAGGAGGCCTTACAAATAGCTGTGAAAAGAAGAGAAGTGAGTTCCAAAGAATAGCAAGGAGACATAAGAAATCCTTCCTCAGTGATCAATGCAAAGAAATAGAGGAAAACAACAGAATGGGAAAGACTAGAGATCTCTTCAAGAAATTAGAGACACCAAGGGAACATTTCATGCAAAAATGGGCCCAATAAAGGACAGAAATGGTATGGACCTAACAGAAGCAGAAGATATTAAGAAGAGGTGGCAGGAATACACAAAAGAACTGTGCAAAAAATATCTTCATGATCAAGGTAATCACGATGGTGTGATCACTTACCTAGAGCCAGACATCCTGGAAAGTGAAGTCAAGTGGGCCTTAGAAAGCATCACATGAACAAAGCTAGTGGAGGTGATGGAATTCCAGTTGAGCTATTTCAAATCCTGAAAGATGATGCTGTGAAAGTGCTGCACTCAATATGCCAGCAAATGTGGAAAACTCAGCAGTGGCCACAGGACTGGAAAGGTCAGTTTTCATTCCAATCCCAAAGAAAGGCAATGCCAAAGAATGCTCAAACTACCACACAATTGCACTCATCTCACACGCTAGTAAAATAATGCTCAAAATTCTCCAAGCCAGGCTTCAGCAATACATAAACCATGAACTTCCAGATGTTCAAGCTAGTTTTAGAAAAGGCAGAGGAACCAGAGGTCAAATTGCCAACATCTGCTGGATCATCAAAAAAGCAAGAGAGTTCCAGAAAAACATCCATTTCTGCTTTATTGACTATGCCAAAGCCTTTGACTGTGTGGATCACAATAAACTGTGGAAAATTCTGGAAGAGATGGGAATACCAAACCACCTGACCTGCCTCTTGAGAAACCTATATGCAGGTCAGGAAGAAACAGTTAGAACTGGACATGGAACAACAGACTGGTTCCAAATAGGAAAAGGAGTACGTCAAGGCTGTATATGGTCACCCTACTTATTTAACTTACATACAGAATACATCATGAGAAACGCTGGGCTGGAGGAAGCACAAACTGGAATCAAGATTGGCGGGAGAAATATCAATCACCTCAGATATGCAGATGACACCACCCTTATGGCAGAAAGTGAAGAGGAACTCAAAAGCCTCTTGATGAAAGTGAAAGAGGAGAGTGAAAAAGTTGGCTTAAAGCTCAACATTCAAAAAACGAAGATCATGGCATCTGGTCCCATCACTTCATGGGAAATAGATGGGGAAACAGTGGAAACAGTGTCAGACTTTATTTTTCTGGGCTCCAAAATCACTGCAGATGGTGACTGCAGCCATGAAATTAAAAGACGCTTACTCCTTGGAAGAAAAGTTATGACCAACCTAGATAGCATATTCAAAAGCAGAGACATTACTTTGCCAACAAAGGTTCGTCTAGTCAAGGCTATGGTTTTTCCAGTGGTCATGTATGGATGTGAGAGTTGGACTGTGAAGAAAGCTGAGCGCCAAAGAATTGATGCTTTTGAACTGTGGTGTTGGAGAAGACTCTTGAGGGTCCCTTGGACGGCAAGGAGATCCAACCAGTCCATTCTAAAGGAGATCAGCCCTGGAATTTTTTTGGAAGGAATGATGGTAAAGCTGAAACACCAGTACTTTGGCCACCTCATGTGAAGAGTTGACTCATTGGAAAAGACTCTGATGCTGGGAGGGATTGGGGGCAGGAAGAGAAGGGGATGACAGAGGTTGAGATGGCTGGATGGCATCACCAACTAGATGGACATGAGTCTGAGTGAACTCCGGGAGTTGGTGATGGACAGGGAGGCCTGGCATGCTGCGATTCATGGGGTCGCAAAGAGTTGGACACGACTGAGCGACTGAACTGAACTGAAATGAACTGATCTGAAGAGAATAAATCCTAAAGGTTCTCAGGACAAGAAAAATTTGTATAGGCTAGTCCATAGGGTCACAAAGAGGTACAGTTGAGCAACTGAGCATGCATGCACATCCCAAAGTAGGTATTAATATTGAAACAAATCTTGATTCATTTGATGAATAGAAAAAAAGGTTTCTTCTTATTATTTCAAATCAAAATTATTGAGTACTGGTGAGGTTTTATTTTAAAATACTTCAGTAGCCGTTTCTTAGAGTATGTGACTCATGAATTGTTCATCTCATCTATCCATTTTCCCATTAGATTTTTAGTGTTTTTTAAAAGTACATCTATGAGGTTATTACATATTAAAGATAATTGTTCTTTCCCATATTTTTAACAATTATTTTTTCTAGTTTATTGATTTATTTTTCTCCATATTATTATTTAAGTTTGTTTTTAAAGTTTGTCATCAAAGCTTTTGACCTGTTTCTTTGGCAATTTTTTCATTACTTTGGAGAATACTTCCTAATCCAAGATAACTTTACTTAAATTTTCGTGTAGTTTGTATTTATCTCTTTGTTTGTTTATTGTTATAGCTAATTATGGTATCCAAATGGAATTTATTTGTGTGTTCCAGGAGGATTCTTGTTTTGGGTGATCTACTTGGAAAGGACAATATAATTTTGGGAAAGCTTCATTAATGCCTGGATTTACTATTGACGAGATAGTACAGTATACTGTACTGTATGTAAGAACTATGAAGGGGAAGTGTTTGAGTCTTGTCACCAGCTTAATATTGAGCAAACTGATCTTTAAATGAGAATCAAAAAAGAGGGGCAGATGTCCAGAACAAATCATTCTGGTTTGTGTCCTATATTCTATAATACAAGAAGTTTTTAAATTGATCTTTGTTCTCTCATTTTTTGTATGCTTTTTATTCCATCTTTTATCTTTAACTCTTGGTTTTACTAAATCAAAGTATTCATAGATGTGAAAAGTTTGTTCTGAAACTTACATGAACTTCTGGGAATTTAAAACAAAGCTGCAACATGAAACCAATTGAAATAAACATCTGCCAGTATTGGGGTTCAGTTTGACTTGAAAAGTATGCATGGTTGTCAGACATCTAAAGTTTTCATTTCTAATTGACAAAATAAAAATTCAGCTTCCATTAATAAAAGTGTTTTAGCCATCATTTGGGCCTAAGAAAAATGTTGCTAGATTTCCTCTTTCTCAAGATCTTTGCGCTCAGTGAGAGAGTATCCATACTTTTGTGGGTTCTTGGCACTGGGAAAACCACGTGGAATCACCCCTCCTCTGTTATCAATACTACTCGTTTCCACATAAATATTGAGTCAACCAAAGAAGAAAAGTAATAATATAATTTATTAAGCAACTATTCCAACGCAACTCCTGAGTGTATTTTATTCAGTTGCTATTAATTTCCACAATATAGTTATTCATATTTTAATTGATGGGAAAATCAATATTCAGAGACACTGAGTAACTCATCCAAAGTCATATGGCCACTTAAATGAATAAGCTGGAATTGAAACTAAGCTCTGTCTAAGCCCACAGTATGTGCTTTCTCTTCCATTCCATTCCATGTTTGAACTTTTCTCTATAGCCAAACATCAAAACCGAAATATCTACACAGAAGCAGTGAAGGGAGAATAGGCCAGTTAGGGACTAGGATGAACTGGAGAACTCATTCCTTGTTCAAAGGGAAGCTACCAATCAATTTCAGTCAGTTGTGGCCATGGAAAATGTAGGTTTAGTGTTTTTAAATATTTTGACTATTCAAAAGAAATCAGAAATCTACATTTTGATTTGAAATCTGTCAATCTTTAAATATTGGCAATTAATTAAACTTTATTTTAATTGAGTATACCATATAAAGCATATCTGTTGATTGTATTTAATCCCTGCCTTATACTTTGTTTTAGCTAACTCAACTTTAAGATGTGACAAAGAATTAATTAGAACAGCACTGTTCAGTGTAAATAAAACACCATTGACATAAATAAAGTTTTCTAGTAGCTTATTTAAGAGGTAAAAAAGGGTGAAATTAATTTAATAGCACTATTTATCATAAAATATCCAAAGTATTTTAAGATATAAAGAGTGTAAAAGCTATTTGTGAGGTATTTGGGGCTTCCCAGGTGGCACAAGTGGTAAAGAACCTGCCTGCCAATGCAGGAGATGTGGATTCAATTCCTGGGTTGGGAAGATGCCCTGGAGGACATGACAACCCATTCTAGTGTTCTTTCCTGGAGAATCCATGGACAGAAGAGCCTGGTGGGCTACAGTCCACAGGATCGCAGAGTCAGACACCACTGAAGCAGTTCAGCATGCACGCACACACAGTGAGGTATTTTACTTCTAGCACATTTCAATTTGGACTAACCACATTTCTAATGCCCCGTCGCCACATGTGGCTACCAGCCACCATTATGAAGCAATATATTAGTAAAACGTACAAATTTCTTCTGGATAAGGCTTGTTAATTCAGGAATATATTCTCCACCACAGAACCATGCCTGACCCCAGCTCTTCTTGTCAAAAGCCATTGTTTTTCTTCATTAAATGAAGGGGAATTTCTCATTTTTTCAGCTATGACAGACTCGAATTGTTAAGATGTATTGATGAGTACATTTACTTTAGTATCTTAGGGATTTTGCATTGAGTAATTTATTAATAAACATGAGTTTGCTCAATAAATGTCAAATAAACAAGAAAATAAATGATATCAACTTACCAAACTGATAATTTAACATTCTGAAGCATAATACTAAAATGCTTATAAATTCAACCCAATGAGTAGTTTATTAGGATTGTCAATTTGCTGGTGTGATATGGTAATTTCATTTAAACAGCAGCTGGACATAAATTTTATAGGGATTTGGAATAGAGGGCAGTGTGAAGATTAAAAGTGATATTCTTAGAGAACTCTGAATGTATGGTTGGATATTTCTGATGGGTATGGCATGTAACAGGTGTCTTAGCTCAGGTGGCCAAAACAAAATACTATAGAATGGGGGGCTTAACAACAGAAACTTATTTTCTCACAGTTCTGGAGGCTGGAAAGTCCAAGGTCAAGATGTTGGCCACTTTGGTTTCTGATGAGGGCTCCCTTCCTGGTTTACAGGTGGCTGCCTTCTTCCTGTGTCCTTACATGAACAGAAAATAAGCTCTCTGGTGTCTCTTCTTAAAAAACCACTAATCCTGTGAGATTAGGGATCTATCCTTATGACCTTACTTAACCTTAATTACTTTTGTAAAAGTCCTATCTCCATATACAGCCACACTGGGAGTTAGAACTTCAATATATGGCAAGAGCAGAGGTGGGGGTTGGGGGAGTCTTCACAATTCAGTCCATAGTGACAGGTGTCAGAGATAAATTAAGATTCTCTTTTTTTCTCCTATTTGTTTTGTTCATTTTCAAATACTGTCAGAATCTAACATGTTAGAACCATAAAGGACTTTTTGAACTTAGAAATGCTATCACAGGGGATATATGTATACATATAGTTGATTCACTTTGTTGTACGGCTGGAACTAACACAACACTGTAAAGCAATTGTACTCTAATAATAAAATAAAAAAGAAATGATGTCATATCCACAGATCCTCAGTTATGTAATCAGTGGTTAAAATAAGTCAAACACTTAGGACTCCTAACTCCCTTTGTAGTGGTGTTTCCATTATTATGCTGTTTATTCATTCATTTGTTCATTCAAGTGCTTATACAAGAAGAAGTGAGCAGGTACTATGTACTGTATTACCAAGGAAACAAAGACCTAGTTAGCCTTCAAGAAAAATAGCAAGTGTCTTTCATCCCAGTACTAGTCTCAGTAGAGACTGTATTAGACCATGTCTGGTATTAATAAAAATAGCTCATAGCCTTTAAGCACCAAAAGTATATCAGGCTATGCCCTTCATATACATTATCTATTTTAACCCTTACAGTAAGTTTGTGAATATTTATTACATACTTGCTTTATAGATGAAGAAGAGTAACTCAACCAAGGTCATGGGGAAACCTTGGAAAGTGGCTGGCTCTGATGGATTTGGCCTATCTGACTGCAAAGCCCAGCTCTTTACAGGTGTAAATTTTTCCAAGTTTCTTTGGAACTTATCAAGATATCATGTGAATATTATTGGCTTTTTTGAGACTGAGCTAGCATATAGGACTCAGAGCCAACATTTTAAGTACAAGGTAAATCATCTAGAGATGAAGGAAGGAGCCTGTGTACGCAGTAACCTTGCAAAGGAGTTTTGCCTATTTCGAAGGCCCAGAGAGTGAAGTATTTTTTTAGACCAATCAATTAGGAGATGGTAGAACCAGAAGTTGAACTCATATTTGTTGACTCCACTGCTCTGGATACTCTAAGAGGAATTACTGAAATTGCAGCAAGACTGTGTTTTATAGACTTTCTCTTAAGTTGGATGTCTTCAAGCCATGTCCTTTTAAAGCTATGTAAACTTCTCTCCCAGACAAACAAGAGACTGTGGTGGAGCCAAAGGGAACCCAAAGACAATTCGTTTGTGAATCAAAGATGCCTATTGAATTGGATGCTTCATCAGAAGAGACAGGGCAGGGATGGCAACTGGCTGGAAGCAGGAAGCCTATACCAAGTCAGCCAGCTGGAGTAGAAATATGAGACTGGAGGGATTTCCTGAGACAGCAAGTCCCCTGTAAGAGGCTCTTTGTGGCTTTCACTGTGGGTGGGGAGGGAGTAGTTTAGGTATCCCAGCCAGATTGGCCACCTGTCACTCCCTATCACTATTTCATTTGGTTAACACCTAGCTCCTGGCGGGGCCTGTGGTCAAGGCCGCACTGGCCACATCCTGTGTAAAGGTCTGCTTGACTCTCTATGACATCCATTTTCATGGTGCTTAATCTAGTGGGGGTCTAAATCATCCATTGTTTTTGGCCTCACTGTGAGGCATGCAGGATCTCAGGTTCTGGACCAGGGATCGAACCCATACCCCCTGCAGTCATCTGGATCCCCAGGGAAGTCCCAACCATCTTTTAGGTGGTTGATTAACACTGGTATACAGCATAAAAGAGGGAGAAAGTTTTTTGCTTATCACTGTGACTGTCATGGGTATTTGTGAAAATTCCAAGGCCTGTATATGATGTTTGCAGAGATCTTTTTTGTTCAATGAGTTTACTGAGCACCTACCCTGGGTCAGATACTGCTTCTGGGGCTGAAGTTACATCAGGGAACAAAACATGAAGATCCCTGCTATCAGGGAGTTGTGTAAGGCTGGGAATCAATACAGTAAGTAAGTAAGTGATTTAGTTTGTTTAAAGGTGATATGTGTACAAAAAAGAAAAAGTGAAGCAGGGTAAAGGATATGATGTGGGTTGAAATTTTAATAGACTGATCATTAGATTAAAAAATACTTAGAAATAGCAATTAGAAAATGTAGAATTAGAAAAAATAGAACATAGAACACAGATGGGAAGGTCAGATTGCAATTCAGAATTAAGTGCTCAGTAGAATTAGATTTATTCATGTCAATATGACTCTCATAAAGCATTAATTTCATTGTGTATATTAGAAAATAAAATCTCACAGATTTATCCTGTTTGTCCCTCTTTTCTTATCACTTCTCCATGTCCCCTTTTTCTTTCTTCCCCCTTCCTTTGTTCCTTCTTTCTATCTTCCATTTTCTTGAAATAAAAAAATTAGAAGCTGTGATGCTTGCCCTCTAGAAATTTACAATTAGAAGAATAAAGGAGGCCTCCATAAAACTATTTGAGTGAAATATGTCAGTGATCACATGAATAAGCTTTGTTCTTTAAAATGAGCAACAAATGATTGAAATAATGGAATTATTTAGGCAACATTTGGTGGGCAGAGTCAGTTGCATTTTGATCTGAACTGAAGGAACTAATGGTAGAAAGAAGGCAAGCATCCTGAGGAGTTATATAGGCACATACCTGGAGGCAGGATTTAGTAAGATGTGTTCAAGGATTACTAGAGAGATTGGCTTGGATGAAGTGGACAGATTTAGTTGGATGAATGATCTTGGAGGAATAATGGAGGGAGAGAGTATAACAAGTGTAAATTAAGAATGTAGAATGCTGGTCACAGGGAGTTAGAATTTTTTAAATACTTTACAGAAAGTGCTGAGAAAATAGAACTTGAAACTCTGAATCTTAGTTAAGCCACTGAACCATGTTGAGTGAAGAAATGACCTCTTCAGCTTACTAAAAATGAGACAGTACTTACTGTTCCCAGACTTCTGATACTTCATTAAATAATTTAGAATATATGTATTCTAGTTTATTTAATGTATATGGAAAGAGAGAGGGGTTAGACATGAATTTAGTTTTTTGGGGGACATCCAGTTCCACTTCTTTTCCTTTTTATTTACAATCTGACTCTGTTGTCTACTGACTTTCTCTCTTTGGTAGTGCTCTTCTTAGTTTGATGTTTCTTTTCTAATCAGCTGCCTATACTGTTTTTGACATCAAGGAGACAGTTCAAGTTGAGACATATCTTTTATTTTCTTTTTTAACTTTACAATATTATATTGGTTTTGCCATATATCAACATGAATCCGCCACAGGTATACACGTGTTCCCCATCCTGAACCCTCCTCCCTCCTCCCTCCCCATACCATCCCTCTGGGTCGTCCCAGTGCACCAGCCCCAAGCATCCAGTATTGTGCATCAAACCTGGACTTGTGACTTGTTTCATATATGATATTATACTGATATATGATATATATGATATCATATATTGATATAATGTTTCAATGCCATTCTCCCAAATCATCCCACCCTCTCCCTCTCCCACAGAGTCCAAAAGACTGTTCTATATATGAGTGTCTCTTTTGCTGTCTCGTATACAGGGTTATTGTTACCATCTTTCTAAATTCCATATATATGTGTTAGTATACTGTACTGGTGTTTTTCTTTCTGGCTTACTTCACTCTGTATAATAGGCTCCAGTTTCATCCACCTCATTAGAACTGAGACATATCTTTTAAAGAACTGAAACAAAGTTTAGAACGGAGTGCCCTTAACCTCCACCTAAATGTCCCTGTTAGCAATGAAGTAATAGAGTTCTTTCTATTTCAACTCCTACTTATTTTAGTTTTTATGTTTCTGCCCATTTATTCATTTCTTGCAGCTTCAGAGTTGACCTTTCAATGGACCATCTGAGCAGTTTACCACACATCCCGTCATTGAGCACTTTTCCTGTGCAGCTTCCCGAGAGGGGAATTCTTTCTTCTTCGCTATATGATCCAGGCTTATTTTTCTCTAGATACATCTTAAAATATCTTACTTGTGGGTGTTCTAAATTTTTATTTCTTTCTTGTTTTCAGGACTGTTTCTACTGTGGGTGTGTTATCACCATGGTGCCTATAACAATGATAGGTAAAAATTCTCAGTGAATCCTTTGAGTTTATTTACTATTTCATTCTGTTGCTGTATACTGGAGTGGGGTGCCATTGCCTTCTCCACATCTAACTATAATATGAGACAAAATGAAAAAGGAACAAAAATGACATGGAGGGGACAATCTCCACTTCTGCACCTATTCACAGGCAGATGACATGATATATTACAATCCAAAGTTTCAATTAGAAAATATAATCCCTATAGTTAGTTGTAGCATTAGTTAACATTTATAAAGAACATACTGTACTGTTGATAAGGGAGTCTCAAAATGTTGTTGATTGTTTTTTGGGATCCCTGAGACTTTTTCAGAAGGTCTACAAGGTCAAAACAGTTTTCATAATAATAATACTGAGATACTGTTTGCCTTTCTTATTCTGTTGGTATTTGCAACAATGGTTTAAAAGCATTAACCAAAGCTGGGTAAAACTGTTGTCTTAACATGAATCAAAGTAGTGGCAACAAAATCTGCCACCAATGTATTATTATATTTATAATTGCCTTGGAAAAACGATGCCAGTTTCACTTAACAATGCCTTGATGAAGGGGTAAAAGTGACTAATTTTATTAAATCTTGACCCAACCTACTCAATATTCTATGCAACAAAATGGGAACTACACATAAAGCACTTCTGATGCACACAAAAGCATGACTGTCTTGAGGAAAAATACACGTGAGTGATTAGCCAGTTTTTTTCATAGAACACTATTTTTACTTGAAAAAACAACTGACAGGCAAACTACATTTATTTGAACATTTGGCCGACGTTTTCTCCAAAATGAATGAAGTGAGCCTGTCACTTCAAGGAAATACAGCTGACAGTATTTGTTGCCAATGATAAAATTTGAACTTTCAAGTGAAAATTAGAATTTGGGGAGATTTGTGTCTGGCACATGAACTTGTCAGCTTCCCAAAACCCAAAGACATTTCCAGTGAGATTGTGGGGCTATTAATGAGTGTGATTTTTTCCCCCCATTTTTTGGTGAAATGTGTCAGTGTTTGGAGATCTGCATAACTCAGGGAACCAATACTTTGCAAATGACCAATGCATGATGTTATAAAATTAGTTGTGAGAAAGAGATCCACTCAAAGTGCAAGATAGTCCAGTGTGTTTTAAAGCAACAGAGAATGAAAAGCTTATTTGTGTCATTTCAGATTCCACATCTCAATGAGCCTAACTACTACTTGTCAAATTGGTAGAGTATCAGAGAAAAATTTCCGTAGTTATCTGAAAAGACCAATAAAATACTCCTTTCTTTTTCTAAATACATTTCTGTGTGACACTAGATTTTCTTTGTATACTTAAAACAGCAATAGACGTACAAGCCAGACATTAAAAAGATTTATGAAAAAGGAAAACAGTGTCATTCTTCTTATTTGGTGGAAATAATAGTTTTTTCCACAAAAATTATTATGTATTATTAATACCTTATGTAACAGTTTATAAACTTTATCATTTATATTTTTAATGAATTAATAAAGAAACACTAAATTTTTTTCAGTGTTAACTTTAAATATCATAGATACCTATGTTTTACAACCTACATAAACAAAAAGCTCTTTGAAATTCTCAGAAACTTTTAAGAAAATAAAAGTGTCCTGAAACTAAAACGTTTGAGAATTGTTACTCTGAACATTACATGAAGCCTTTCATATGCATAATCTTGCTTAATTTTCACAGCCATTCTTTGCACTATATATACTGCTACTATTTCCATTTTACACTTGATAAAAATGAGCCTGAGAAAGTTTAACAACTTGTTCAAGATCAAACAGCAAGTAAAAGAGAAGTATAGACTAGGGAAGTAAGTGCAATAAACAATTTGTTTTGAATGGGAGCAGAGTGGTGAAATTTTCACTGAGAGAGCAAATTTGAGCTGAGGGATGACTCAATAGTAAAAGGAGGGAAGGGAGACTTCCCTGGTGATCAAGTGGCTAAGACTCCATATTCCAATTGTAGGGGGCTGGGGTTTTTGGTGCCAGGGAGCTAGATCCCACATGCCACAACTATGAGTTTGCATTCTGCAATTAAATAGCCTGAGTTGTAACTTAGAACAGGTATAGCCAAATAAACAAAAGTATTTTTTAAAAAATGGGAGGGAGGGAGTTCTAGGCAGTATGGTAAAACATGAAGGTTTTGTGAATGAATGACTAGGGCAGGGGTTCCTAGCTGTTTTTGTGCCATGGATCCCTTTGGCAGTCTGGTGAAGCCTACTAAATATTACTGAGCATAATGTTTTTAAATGAATAAACCAAAATACATATGATTACAAAGAAAGTCAATTATATATTACATATCCTGCTTCCCTGGTAGCTCAGATGGTAAAGCGTCTGCCTACAATGCGGGAGACCCGGGTTCGATCCTTGGGTCAGGAAGATCCCCTGGAGAAGGAAAAGGCAACCCACTCCAGTATTCATGCCTGGAAAATCCCATGGACTGAGGAGCCTGGTGGGCTACAATCCATGGGGTCGCAAAGAGTCGGACATGACTGAGTGACTTGTGTGTGTGTGTGTGTGTGTGTGTGTATCCCACTATCAAAATATTTTTAAAAAACAGAACTTCTGATGTAGTGTTAAATATGCCTCTTTATTTATTAATGCATTAAATAACAAATTATAGTGGTGAAAAGTATTGATGGACATATGTGATATTTCTGGAACAACTATAAAGTGATATGAAAATATTTGTGATTTCTACTGATGACAAAGCTTTGTTGTATGCATTTATTATGGAAGGAAATGCTGTTTTCCAGTTAGACGTCAGTGAAAATACATAAACTTTTTCTGTCCAAGTTCACATATTCAAGGATCTTTGGACTTCAAAGATGCCTGGTCTAGGGTAAGTTTCATGGCCTTTTATTTCTGTTTCCAGTTCTGGGGGTAGGCAAGCGCTAGTGAACAATGGACAAATAGTAGCAGGAGTCATAATAGTGGTAGTTGTAGGGTTAAGAGTGATAGCAATTGCAGTAGTAACTGTTGAGCACTGACTACCTGCCAAGAACTCTTCTAAGTGCCTTACATGTAAAGACCAGAAATCAGGCAGCTCTTTTATTTTATTGTACTTATTTGTTTTGTTATATTCATTTGTTCTTATCAAGCAGCTCTTTATTAGGAATCAAGAAAGCTAAATAATTCAGTCAGGGTGAATAATCTAAAGACCTAATGAATTAACCATAATCTTAACTTTCTAGAAAAGGAAGTAGAAGAGTTTGGCTCCATTTTCAGCTCTAAAATTCTATAATTTTTTTTAAAGCCTTAAGTGTTGAAATGTTGAATTACAGCTTTGTAGCTCATGTGAATATGTATTTTTAATAGTATTCATAAGAATATAGGATACAGTATAGCATAGCTCAATTATTCTACAACCTATGTGAAACATGTATAAAATTATAAATAGGGGGAAGTTATTAACCTCGTTAAACTGAATTTTACAGTATTTTTGTACTTTGAAGACTCCAACTTTTTATTACACACTGTTTAATTCTATCTCAAACTAATCATTCATTTCTCAGAATTAAGAGGTACTTTCCCTGTACCACCAATTTAGCAATTGAAATATTCTGTAACCTATTCATCTATCTTTTTTTCCCACAACTGCATTATAATACTTTTGAGGGCAAAGAATATATCTAACTTATAGTTTATGTTCCTCACAGCACCTGTGAGTGTGAGTGCTTTGGTGGATGAGTTACTATGAAATACTGTAAAATTCCATGTTGAATCAAGCCTCCATTTTCAATGTTATTCTAAGTATTCCAGACACTTCTACTCCTTTCATGTTATCAATACCATGAAATTTGCTTCTTTTGTATCTGTTTACATGGTAGCCTTTCCATATTGTTCATGGTGTTCTCAAGTGTGGTTAAGATGGCAGAGTAGAAGGATGTGCACACATCTTCTCCTGCAAGAACTCTAAAATTACAACTCGCTGCAGAACAAGCATCAACAAGAGAATGTTGACTCCCACAAAAAAAAAGATACCCCACGTCCAAGGGCAAAGGAGAAGCCCCAGCAAGACCTACCCCAGCAAGGTACAGTTCAGTCGCTCAGTCGTGTCTGACTCTTTGCGACTCCATGAATGGCAGCACGCCAGGCCTCCCTGTCCATCACCAACTCCCGGAGTTCACTCAAACTCATGTCCATCGAGTCGGTGATGCCATCCAGAAATCTCATCCTCTGTCATCCCTTTCTCCTGCCCCCAATCCCTCCCAGCATCAGGGTCTTTCCAATGAGTCAACTATTCACATGAGGTGGCCAAAGTATTGGAGTTTCAGCTTTAGCATCAGTCCTTCCAATGAACACCTAGGACTGATCTCCTTTAGAATGGACTTGGATCTCCTTGCAGTCCAAGGGACTCTCAAGAGTCTTCTCCAACACCACAGTTCAAAAGCATCAATTCTTTGGCGCTCAGCTCTCTTTCACAGGCCAATTCTCACATCCATACATGACCACTGGAAAAACCATAGCCTTAACTAGACGGACCTTTGTTGGAAAAGTAATGTCTCTGCTTTGTAAGTAATGTCTCAATATGCTCTCTAGGTTGGTTATAACTATCTTTCCAAGGAGAAAGCGTCTTTTAATTTCATGGCTGCAATCACCATCTGTAGTGATTTTGGAGCCCCCCAAAATAAAGTCTGACACTGTTTCCACTGTTTTCCCATCTATTTCGCATGAAGTGATGGGACCAGATGCCATGATCTTCATTTTTCTGAATGTTGAGCTTTAAGCCAACTTGTTCACTCTCCAACATTCTCAACATTCAGAAAACGAAGATCATGGCATCCGGTTCCACCACTTCATGGGAAATAGATGGGGAAACAGTGGAAACAGTGTCAGACTTTATTTTTCTGGGCTCCAAAATCACTGCAGATGGTGACTGCAGCCATAAAATCAAAAGACGCTTACTCCTTGGAAGGAAAGTTATGACCAACCTAGATAGCATATTCAAAAGCAGAGACATTACTTTTCCAACAAAGGTTCATCTAGTCAAGGCTATGGTTTTTCCAGTGGTCATGTATGGATGTGAGAGTTGGACTGTGAAGAAGGCTGAGCGCTGAAGAATTGATGCTTTTGAACTGTAGTGTTGGAGAAGACTCTTGAGAGTCCCTTGGACTGCAAGGAGAACCAACCAGTCCATTCTAAAGGACATCAGTTCTGGGTATTCTTTGGAAGGAATGATGCTAAAGCTGAAACTCCAGTACTTTGGCCACCTCATGCGAAGAGTTGACTCATTGGAAAAGACTCTGATGCTGGGAAGGATTGGGGGCAAGAAGAGAAGGGGCGACAGAGGATGAGATGGCTGGATGGCATTACTGACTCAATGGACATGAGTCTGAGTGAACTCCGGGAGTTGGTGATGGACAGGGAGGCCTGGCATGCTGTGATTCATGGGGTCGCAAGGAGTTGGACAAGACTGAGTGACTGATCTTTCACTCTTCTTTCACTTTCAACAAGAGGCTTTTTAGTTCCTCTTCACTTTCTGCCATAAGGGTGGTGTCATCTGCATATCTGAGGTTATTGATATTTCTCCCAGCAATCTTGATTCCAGCTTGTGCTTCATCCAGCCCAGCGTTTCTCATGATGTACTCTGCATATAAGCTAAATAAGCAGGGTGACAATATACAGCCTTGACGTACTCCTTTTCCTATTTGGAACCAGTCTGTTGTTCCATGTCCAGTTCTAACTGTTGCTTCCTGACCTGCATATAGGTTTCTCAAGAGGCAGGTCAGATGGTCTGGTATTCCCATGTCTTTCAGAATTTTCCACAGTTTATTGTGATCCAGAGTCAAAGGCTTTGGCATAGTCAATAAAGCAGAAATAGATGTTTTTCTGGAACTCTCTTGCTTTTTTGATGATCCAGCAGATGTTGGCAATTTGATCTCTGGTTCCTCTGACTTTTCTAAATCAGCTTGAACATCTGGAAGTTCACAGTTCACGTATTGCTTAAGCCTGGCTTGGAGAATTTTGAGCATTACTTTACTAGCGTGTGAGATGAGTGCAATTGTGTGGTAGTTTGAGCATTCTTTGGCATTGCCTTTCTCTGCGATTGGAATGAAAACTGACCTTTTCCAGTCCTGTGGCCACTGCTGAGTCTTCCACATTTGTTGGCATATTGAGTGCAGCACTTTCACAGCATCATCTTCCAGGATTTGAAATAGCTCAACTGGAGTTCCATCACCTCCACTAGCTTTGTTCATAGTGATGCTTTCTAAGGCCCACCTGACTTCACATTCCAGGATGTCTGGCTCTAGGTGAGTGATCACACCATTGTGATCATCTTGGTCGTGAAGATCTTTTTTGTACAGTTCTTCTGAGTATTCTTGCCACCTCTTCTGTGAATTCTTGCCACCTCTTTTTAATATCTTCTGCTTCTGTTAGGTACATACCATTTCTGTCCTTTATCAAGCCCATCTTTGCATGAAATGTTCCCTTGGTATCTCTAATTTTCTTGAAGAGATCTCTCGTCTTTCCCATTCTGTTGTTTTCCTCTATTTCTTTGCATTGATCGCTGAGGAAGTCTTTCTTATCTCTCCTTGCTATTCTTTGGAACTCTACATTCAGATGCTTATATCTTTCCTTTTCTCCTATGCTTTTCACTTCTCTTCTTTTCACAGCTATTTATAAGGCCTCCCCAGACAGCCATTTTGCCTTTTTGCATTTCTTTTTCTTGGGGATGGTCTTGATCCCTGTCTCCTGTACAATGTCACGAACCTCAGTCCATAGTTCATCAGGCACTCTGTCTATCAGATCTAGTCATTTAAATCTATTTCTCACTTCCATTGTATAATCATAAGGGATTTGATTTAGGTCATACCTGAATGGTCTAGTGGTTTTCCCTACTTTTCAACTTAAGTCTGAATTTGGCAATAAGGAGTTCATGATCTGAGCCACAGTCAGCTCCCGGTCTTGTTTTTGCTGACCGTATAGAGCTTCTCCATCTTTGGCTGCAAAGAATATAATCAGTTTGAATTTGGTGTTGACCATCTGGTGATGTCCATGCATAGAGTCTTCTCTTGTGTTGTTGGAAGAGGGTGTTTGCTATGACCAGTGCATTCTCTTGGCAAAACTCTATTAGTCTTTGCCCTGCTTCATTCCATATTCCAAGGCCAAATTTGCCTGTTTCTCCAGGTGTTTCTTGACTTCCTACTTTTGCATTCAAGTCCCCTATAATGAAAAGAACATTTTTTGGGGTGTTAGTTCTAAAAGGTCTTGTAGGTCTTCATAGAACCGTTCAACTTCAGCTTCTTCAGCGTTACTGATTGGGGCATAGGCTTGGATTACTGTGATATTGAATGATTTGCCTTGGAAATGAACAGAGATCATTCTGTCATTTTTGAGATTGCACCCAAGTACTGCATTTCAGACTCTTTTGTTGACCATGATGGCTACTCCATTTCTCCTAAGGGATTCCTGCCAACAGTAGTAGGTATAATGGTCATCTGAGTTAAATTCACCCATTCCAGTCCATTTTAGTTCACTGATTCCTAGAATGTCAACGTTCACTCTTGCCATCTCCTGTTTGATCACTTCCAATTTGCCTTGATTCATGGACCTAACATTCCAGGTTCCTATGCAATATTGTTCTTTATAGCATCAGGCCTTACAACATCAGTCACATCCACAACTGGGTACTGTTTTTGCTTTAGCTCCATCCCTTCATTCTTTCTGGAGTTATTTCTCCACTGATCTCCAGTAGCATATTGGGCACCTACCAACCTGGGGAGTTTCTCTTTCAGTATCCTATCATTTTGCCTGTTCATACTGTTCATGGGGTTCTTAAGGCAAGAATACTGAAGTGGTTTGCCATTCCCTTCTCCAGTGGACCACATTCTCAGATCTCTCCACCATGACCTGCTTGTCTTGGGTGGCCCCACACGGCATGGCTTAGTTTCATTGCGTTAGACAAGGCTGTGGTCCATGTGATCAGATTGACTAGTTTTCTTTGATTATGGTTTCAGTGTGTCTACCCTCTGATGCCGTCTCGCAACACCTACAGTCTTACTTAGTTTCTCTTACCTTGGACGTGGGGTATCTCTTCATGGCTGCTCCAGCAAAGCACAGCTGCTGCTCCTTACCTGGGACGAGGGGTCTCTCCTCAAAGCCTCCCCTCCTGACCTTGAATGTGGAGTTGCTCCTCTTGGCCCTCCTACGCCCGCGTAGCCGCTGCTTCTTGGACGTGGGGTCTCTCCTCACAGCCGCCCCTCCTGACCTTGAACATGGAGTACCTCTTCTCGGCCCTCCTGTGCCTATGCACCACCGCTTCTTGGACGTGGGGTTGCTCCTCTCGGCCGCCGCCCCTGACCTCGGGCATGGCGTAGCTCCTCTCGGCTGCCAGCAGGGTAAGAAGGGTGAAATCACGTTTAGAATCAAGCCCCATATCCCCAGAAATGCTTGGAGGGCTCAAACAAAACCTTGTGTGCAAAAGGACCCAGAGACCCCACAGAGACTGAGTCAGATCTGCCTTTGATTGTTTGTCTCCTGTGGAGGTAGGAGTCAGCAGTGGCCTGTCACAGGGGCAGGAGCTCTGGGTGCAGCAGTTCTGTGTCACATAGCCTGTGGGCTAAGCCCTCTTGGAGGAAGTCACCATTAACCCCACCACAGAGCCACCGAGCAGATGACCCACAAAAACAAGACCTGGAGCTGACTGTAGCTCAGATCATGAACTCCTTATTGCCAAATTCAGAGTTAAATTGAAGAAAATAGGGAAAACCACTAGACCATTCAGGTATGACCTAAATCTAATCCCTTACAATTATACAGAGTGAGTGAAGTCGCTCAGTCGTGTCTGACTCTTTGCGACCCCACGGACTGTAGCCTACTAGGCTCCTCTGTCCATGGGATTTTCCAGGCAAGAATACTGGAGTGGGTTGCCATTTCCTTCTCCAGGAGATCTTCCCGACCCAGGGATTGAACCCAGGTCTCCCACATTGTAGGTAGACACTTCACGTCTGAGCCACCAAGGAAGTCCCGCACGCAATTATACAGTGGAAGGGACAAATAGATTAAAGGGATTAGAGATGATAGACAGAGTACCTGAAGAACTATGGATGGAGGTTCATGACATTGTACAGAGAGCAGTGATTAAGACCATCCCCAAGAAAAAGAAATGCAAAAAGGCAAAATAGTTTTCTGAGGAGGCCTTACAAATAGCTGAGAAAACAAGAGAAGCAAAAGGCAAAGGAGAAAAGGAAAGATATACCCATTTGAATGCAGAATTCCAAAAAATAGCAAGGAGAGATAAGAAAGCCTTCCTCAGTGATCAATGCAAAGAAACAGAGGAAAACAATAGAATGGGAAAGACTAGAGATCTCTTCAAGAAAATTAGAGATACCAAGGGAATATTTCATGCAAAGATGGGCACAATAAAGGACAGAAATGGTATGGACCTAACAGAAGCAGAAGACATTAAGAAGAGGTGGCAAGAATACACAGAAGAACCATACATAAAAGATGTTCATGACCCAGATAACCACAATGATGTGATCACTTACCTAGAGCCAGACATCCTGGAATGTGAAGTCAGGTGGGCCTTAGAAAGCATCACTACGAACAAAGCTAGTGGAGGTGATGGAATTCCAGTTGAGCTATTTCAAATCCTGGAAGATGATGCTGTGAAAGTGCTGCACTCAATATGCCAACAAATGTGGAAGACTCAGCAGTGGCCACAGGACTGTAAAAGGTCAGTTTTCATTCCAATCCCAAAGAAAGGCAATGCTAAAGAATGCTCAAACTACCACACAGCTGCACTCATCTCACACAGTAGCAAAGTACTGCTCAACATTGTCCAAGCTAGGCTTCAACAGTATGTGAACCATGAATTTCCAGATGTTCATCTGTATTTAGAAAAGTCAGAGGAACCAGAGATCATATTGCCAACATCTGCTGGGTCATTGAAAAAGCAAGAGAATACCAGAAAAACATCTACTTCTACTTTATTGACTATGCCAAAGCCTTTGACAGTGTGGATCACAACAAACTGTGGAAAATTCTTCAAGAGATGGGATAACAAGACCACCTGACCTGCCTCCTGAGAAACCTGTATGCAGGTCAAGAAGCAACAGTTAGAACCAGACATGAAATAACAGACTGGTTCCAAATTGGGAAAGAAGTATGTCAAGGCTGTATATTGTCACCTTGCTTATTTAAATATATGCAGAGTACATCATGCTAAATGTTGCACTGGATGAAGTACAAGCTGGAATCAAGATTGCCAGGAGAAATATCAATAACCTCATATAATACAGATGACACCACCGTTATGGCAGAAAGCGAAGAAGAACTAAAGAGCTCTTGATGAAAGTGAAGGAGGAGAGTAAAAATGCTGGTTTAAAAAACAACATTCAAAAAAGGAAGATCATAGCATCCAGTCCCATCATTTCATGGCAAATAGGTGGGGAAACAAAGGAAACAGTGACAGACTTTAGTTTCTTGGGCTCCAAAATCACAGATGCAGATGGTGACTGCAGCCATGAAATTAAAAGATGCTTGCTCCTTGGAAGAAAAGTTATGACAAACCTAGACAGCATATTAGAAAGCAGAGACGTTACTTGTCCAACAAAGGTCCGTCTAATCAAAGCTTTGGGTTTTCCAGTAGTTGTGTATGGATGTGAGAGTTGGACTGTAAAGAAAACTGAATGCTGAAGAATTGATGCTTTTGAGCTGTGGTGTTGGAGAAGACTCTTGAGAGTCCCTTGGACTGCAAGCAGATTCAACCAGTAAATCCTAAAGGAAATCAGTCCTGAATATTCATTGGAAGGACTGATGCTGATGCTGAAAGTCCAATACTTTAGCCACCTGATGTGAAGAACTGACTCATTGGAAAAGACCCTGATGCTGGGAAAAATTGAAGGCAGGAGGAAAGGGATGGCAGAGGATAAGATGCTTGGATGGCATCACCAACTCAACTGATATGAGTTTGAGCAAGCTCTAGGAGTTGGTGATGAACATGAAAACCTTGCATACTGCAGTCCATGAGGTGGTAAAGAGTTGGACACGACTGAGCAACTGAACTGAACTGAACATGGTAATCTTGAGCTGTCTTTGCTGTCACATACTGAGAATTGTTTAAGAGATGCATACTCTCCAATTGAAGCTACAAGAAGCGATTAAAGATAAATATTTGCAGTGATCCCAACTCTGAATAGTATACTACTTCCTTAGTATGTAGATTCTTCTGCAGTTTAAAATCCTTCATTTAGTCAGTAAACATATACTGGATATCTCCTATGGGCTAGGATAGATCAGTTCAAGTACAGAGTGAAACCAAGGTGAGGATGGAGCATTGCAAGGTGTTTGTTTTGTTGAATCTTAGTGTGCACCGAAAGGAGTGGTGTAATGAACTAGGAAAATAGGAGGGGTGGGGTATAAAGAAAAGAAAAAGAAAATAGGAAAGGGACAGTGAAAATAATAGTCATGAGAAATAGAGAGAAGACACCCCCATCTGCCTCTCCTTCTCTGAGGCAGTTAGGCATTGATTTGGTATTTTATGACACTAAATGAGGATAAGGGAGGAGAGGAATTTCTATCATTGGAAATTCTGCCTAATGGCCAATACTAGAGCTTTTATGCAGCTCACTATAGGCTCTGAAACAGATTTAGTATAAAGGGGACAAGAAACTATCTATAAAACAAAGTCAGAATGGAGGTTCATATTCTTCTGCTTGACAGAGAGGCAGCTTCTGTATGGAATAAAGTTGATGAAGAGAATACTTTTTATAAATTGTATTTTACTTTATTACTAAATAATAACAGGTAGCATTTATTATTTGCTAACATCCACCCTTGATGTTAAGGGCTTTTAAATATTATTATTGTTACTCATTCTACCTATGATTGTTAATAACAACTAACGTTTATTTAATATTTAGTTTTTCTCAGGCACTATCCGAAGACTTTTACATATATTGACATATTTAATTCTAACAACCCTATGATGTAAGGAATTATTTTCTTCATTTTACAGATGTTGAAATGAAGCCACAGAAAAGCCAAATAATTTGTCCAATTACACACAGCTAGTGTGTAGGAACAGAGCTGAGAGTTGATGTCATTGATGTACTAAGATGCTGCTGTAATAACTAAAGGAGGTAACGTGTGTAATATGCTAAGTGTCTATCACACAGTAGGTACGTTTTTGCTTTTCTCACCTTCTTCCTTTTCCCCTCATCAACTTCCTATAAAAGAATGAGTTTTTAACTTACAAGGGGAAACTAAAGAAATTTCACCTTGTTTTCAGTTTTTCTCGTCAACATTTTTAGGCTTTTTGGTATAGATGCTTACATGTCATGAAACATAATGAAAAAAGATTTCCTTTTCTAAAGAGAATAAATACTTTATTCTTTGTGTATGGCAAAGAGTTGGACATGACTGAGCGACTGAACTGGACTGAACGTGGTAACCTTGAGCTGTCTCTGCTGTCTGTGTGTGCGCATGCTCGGTTGTGTCCAACTCTTTGTGACTCCGTGGACTGTAGCCTGTTAGGCTCCTCTGTCTATGGGATTATCCTGGCAGGAATACTGGAGTGGGTTGCTCTTCCCTTTTCGAGGGGATTTTCCCAACCCAGAGGTTGAACCCACATTACCTGCGGCTCCTGCATCTGCAGATGGATTGTTGACCACTGAGCCACCTGGGAAGCTGACTTCATTCTTTATTTACCTTAAATGGTTTAGTGGCTAAAAAACATGCAGCTATAAACAGTCCTAGAAGAAAAGAGAAGGAGAGAAAGGAACTAACATTTATTCAAATCTTCTTTTTTTTTCTTTTTTAAACTTTTAAATTTTGTATTGGGGTATAAACAATTAACAAACAATGTTGTGATAGTTTCCAGTGAAGAGCGACTTGAAATCTTAAATTCCCAAGTACTGTGCTAGGAGCATCATTTGTGATTGTCATTTATTCCTCGCAACAATCCCAGTCAGGTATTGATTATCATCCTTATTTTTTGGATAGCATTCTGAAACGAAGGGCATCCAGGCAGCTTCCTTGTTAGGAATGGGTGGAGCCCGAGATTGTCTGTAGTGTGTATAATGCTGCTGGCTTCACAATCTCAGGAGCCCTGTCTTTGGAATATTTGACCCCAGAAAATTCCTAACTTGGGAACTCAAATAAGAAAGGGATGAGGCTAAATAATTTACTTAGGAAGGATTTTACTGGCAAAAATCAGTCTTTTATTCCAAACAACTTCCTGAACAAAACAGCTGTTTCCTCCTGAGCCTTGGTGGCTGAGTTAAGCAGCATTTGCCTGAATGCTAATCCTTAGATTATGCATTTCTTAATCAATTTGGCCGTAATTAGGTTGAGCTTACAAATTGTTATTCCAGGAATAATGATTGTCTTTAAGAGGCAGGAAGGAAAGCATCAGCATCATTCTTTGCCATCTCATCTCCCTGCAAGAATGCTCACTCACTGCGTAGGATGGGTGGCAGGGCTCAGATTTCATTTCTGTAGGTGGGTGACCCATGGGCATATGGTAACACTGTTATGGGCCCGGAGCTTGGTTTAAGGTTAGCTTCTGTTTTCATATTTGTTTCTCTGGCTTGACTTTTTCTTTGCGGTAAAGGGACTATAACACTGATATCAGCTGCATCCTGCTAGCATAACACTGGTGCTTGAAAGATTAATGAACACAATGATTTTCTTAGGTAAGTGTGTCTTCATTTGGATAACTTCTTTCATCTGAGCAGCTTAATGCATTTTGTAAGTATTTCCTCAGTCTTACATGTGAGGCAGGGTAAAATAATTCTTGCAGCTTTGGCCAAGAGCATGCAAGTCCAGTGATGGGGGATTGTATTTGTGTTATTCATTGTTGTAGCCTTAGTAACTAGCATAGGATGCTTAGTAAATACCTACTGTTGAGTCTCTTCTTCCCAGCTCAATTGATGGTGGGAAGTCAAATCTTGCACTGGTTGTAGTCATGGTCAGTTTTCCCCAGCTCATCCCTACCCTTCTTCCCTTTCCTGGCATCCCTGGCAGTTTAAAAAGAAGCAGAGTGAAGAGGATCAGTCCTTAGCTCAGTTCCTACCAATTCTGAAAGTAATTGAGTTCTCCCTGACTGCAGCCTCTGACATTTGTGATATCCCCCTTTGGACTTAGCTCTCTAAATCTGTAATCACTGTGCACAATTCCTAGTCTGTCTGCCTGAGAATTCCCTGCCTTCCTGGATTGTGTGCGTGCTCAGTCGCTCAGTTGTGTCTGACTCCTTAGCGACCCCATGTACTGTAGTCACCAGGCTCCTCTGTCCGTGGGATTTTTCCAGCAAGGATACTGGAGTGGGTTGCCATTTCCTGCTCCAAGGGATCTTCCTGACCCAGGGATAGAAACCACATCTCTTACGTCTCCTGCATTGGCAGGCAGATTCTTTACCACTGTGCCACCTGGATCATCTATACCTAATGCTTAGCTTTGCTTTGTTACCATCCAAGCCTCAGGGTATCAGGGAATCTGAAGCATTTTTTTCAGTGATTTTATGGGTGTAGACCCTGAGACCCACACAGCCTGAGAAAGATGCAGGTTGATTTCATGCTCACAGGGTTGTGTGGGGTGTCCTCTACCATGCTCTCAGGATAATTCATTGAAATAACATTATATGTCTCTTTTATCAAACATTTTTCTGAGGGATACAGAAACATATTGAAAAAAATCCCTGTCTTTGGCACCCCACTCCAGTACTCTTCCCTGGAAAATCCCATGGACTGAGGAGCCTGGTAGGCTGCAGTCCATGGGGTCGCTAAGAGTCAGACATGACTGAGAGACTTCACTTTCTCTTCTCACTTTCATGCATTGGAGAAGGAAATGGCAACCCACTCCAGTGTTCTTGCCTGGAGAATCCGAAGGACGGGGAAGCCTTGTGGGCTGCCGTCTATGGGGTCGTATAGAGTTGGACACGACTGAAGTGACTTAGCAGCAGCAGCAGCAGCTGGTGTTCTAGTGGTTGAGATTTTGCCTTCCAGTGCAGGGGGTGCAGGTTCAAACCCTAGGATCCCACATGCCTTTCAGTCAAAAAGTCAAAACATAAAACAATATTGTAACAAATTCAACAAAGACTTAAAAAAAATCCCTATCTTCAGGGAAGTCAGTCAAGAGAAACACAAGCCTGCAATACAAATAATTGCAGTACAGTAGAAGTACCAGAAGGAGCTCTGTGAAGGGAGTAACTGCTGCTGCTGCTAAGTTGCTTCAGTCATGTCTGACTCTGTGCAACCCCTGACTCAGGCTCCCCCGTCCCTGGGATTCTCCAGGCAAGAACACTGGAGTGGGTTGCCATTTCCTTCTCCAATGCATGAAAGTGAAAAGTGAAAGTGAAGTCGCTCAGTCATATCCAACTCTGAGCGACCCCATGGACTGCAGCCTACCAGGCCCTTCCATCCATGGGATTTTCCTGGCAACAGTACTGGAGTGGGGTGCCATTGCCTTCTCCAGAAGGGAGTAACTAATACTGCCCAAAAGACAGAGAAAAAACTAAGCAGAGAAGGTGACAGCTGAGGAATAAGAAGGTGTTACTGTTCCACTGGGACATCTCCTTGGAATATGAGTGGACATAACTGGGGCATTCTGGCCCAGACCCAAGGCATCTTCCCCCAGTATGTGACAAGTGCCAAGACTAAATGAAAGGTTTCATTTTGCTGTTAGATAAGGGCTTCCCTGGTAACTCAGCTGGTAAAGAGTCTGCCTGCAATGCAGGATACCCTGGTTTGATTCCTGGGTTGGGAAGATCCCCTGGAGGAGGGCATGGCAACTCACTCCTGTATTCTTGCCTGGAGAATCCCCATGGACAGAGGAGCCTGGCAGGCTATAGGTCATGGGGTTGCAAACAGCCAGACATAACTGAGCGACTAAGCACATCACATTGCCCTTTTATTACCCAGCTTCTATTTAACAAACACTCAACCCCTGAAATGTCCCTGTTGAAGACCATCCTTCTATTCTCTCATCTGTATGTATCCAGAGGTAGGCACGTGACTTAAGCTTAGCTGATCAAAACAATTAATGCCACTGGCTACAGTAATAGCTGTAAGTTTGAGCATGTCTCCCAGTCAGAGCCAGTGAGATGGAAGAGAAGTTTTGCTGAAACTTCTGGGGAAGAAACTTTCTTTTTTCCTCCTGGACTTAATTTATGAAAAGATGTCAGGTCTGGGGCTGCTTCAGCCATATTCCCAGGTGGTCTGGAACTGACACGGAGGAGGGCAATGCTGGGAGAGATAGACTGTTCTTGGGACATACCTTAGGCCACAGTTTAAGCCATGCCAGGAGCCAGAACAATCCTTGGCCACTTCTACTATATCAGAGGATGAAGCCCCTTTTTGCTTAGGCCAATTTGGATTGGATTTTCTGTCTTTGTTTATTCTGAAGAGGAAAACACCCAAGAGGGAACAAGAATGCACTCCAAATATTGGAAGGATGTTGAGTAAGAGGATTCTTTGAATATTCTTGTGTGTCTCCAAGGGATGGAACCTTAATCAGTGGGGAGATGTATTAGATGGTCAGATTTCAGATCAGTATAAGTAATAACTTTTTTTAACTTTGGGGACTCTACCCAATAAAAGCAGCTAGAGGCTTTGATTCAACATGTAGTTAGGGGAAAACATGAGAGAGTGAAAGAAACATGCCTGCCCTCCCCTGTTAAAAACATCTTAAAATGGTTCAAGACAACTTAAAAGTGGTCTGAGTCACCTTTATCACTGTGTGAGATTTTAATACCAGAGCTTTCATTTAGTTTTATAATTCTTCAAAGTCAAAGAGAATGCGACTATTTATTATTTTACTCCTATTCTCTGAACAAACCATATATTATGACAAATCAATTTGGGGACTTGGGACTATAATCTAATGAAAGAGAAGAGAATCACATGTAAAAAGGGCGAGAGTTGCTTTGTGAAACTTTTGCTTCACTTTTATAAATAAAACATACAGAGTGAGAGAGATAGTATAGAGTAATATCTATAAACATGAACTTTGGAATTGGACTACAAAGATTAAAATTCTAGGGTTACTACTTATTAACTGTTACGAGAATTAAATGAGATGATATAGGTACAGAGCTGGGCAAGATACTGGCACAGACTAAGCACTCAATACATTTTAGCCACTCTGTTATTATTACTACATGATAATTCTTAGGAATTATCAGGCCCCCAGATTTTGCCAGGGCTTTCTGGTGGCTCTGATGGTAAAGAATCCGCTTGCAATGTAGGAGACCTGCATTCAATCCCTGGGTTGGGAAGATCCCCTGGAGGAGGGCATGGCAACCCACTCCAGGATTCTTGCCTGGAGAATCCCATGGACAGAGGAGCATGGTGGGCTACAGTCCATGGGGTTGCAAAGAGTTGGACACAACTGAGCAACTAAGCACTTAGCACTTAGCACAGATTTTGCCAAATGACCAGCAACTTTAAGATTTTCTAAGGGAGAAAAAAAAATTACCAAATGTTTCTTGTGTCTTCTGGTAGTGCTGGGAATGGTACATTGTCAATTGCCATCCAAAGCCAATGGCAAGAACATGAAAAATAACCAGGTTACCAGACTGCACGCCTTCCTGTTAGACAGAGGGCTTGTTTATTCATCGTTACAGAGTACCTGAAAAACAACTGTTTAAATGCTATTAACCATCTCAGAGTACCTGGAAAATAACTGCTTAATGTTATTAACTACCTCTAATATTTGGACTCATAGCTTTTGATGCTCTTTCCACTACCTAAATCTCCTCTGTCCTTTGTTTCATCAAGAAATCTTTCCTGGTTCTTAAAAAAAGGAAAATCTCCCTCATCCCCTTCCCCTAAGTGCCCCACAACATGCAAGGAACACACACACACACACACACATACTCACACACACACCCTACACACACCACACATATGTGATACCATATTAATGACTTTTCAATCTTCAGGGATATAGGCTGTTTTTAAGCATCTATTATATATCCTTGTCACTGAACTCATGATTTCCCACTTTATCTCATTCAGAACCCATGGATGAATACCATCTGGCCCTGGTGATTTACTGCACAGAGTCCCTCAAGGTGCTCCATACCTTTATCCTCAGAGACTGAAGAATCTCTGTCAAGGCCATTCTCTGCTTTGCCATAAAATGTGTCCTTGGAACAGGAATTTCCCCATTGTCTTCTCCAATAAATACTGATTCAAAATATTCATTTAGCTGCTCCTCTCCTTCATCATTCCATTTAATATCCTCCTTCTCCTAATGAAAGCTCTTAACATAACAGATATAGTCACCTTACTAAAATGCCATGAACTCTTTATTACTATTATTATTTATCTTGATGTTTTTGTATGTTTTGCCCATTCGCTCTTTAACCTCTGTTACTTCTCAGCTGATACAGTTTGAGTTCCCATCAGAGTATGTGGCTTACAAAGAATGGTCATTAAAAAAAATTCTTTTTTAACATTTTTGGCTACACTGGATCTTAGTTGCTGCATGCAGTCTTTCTCTAGTTGTAGCAGGTGGGAGCTGCTCTCTGGCTGCAGTGCACAGGCTTCCCATTGCAGTGGCTTCTCTTGATGCAGACCATGGGCTCTATAGTACGCAGGCTTCAGTAGTTGAGGTGCGTGGGCTCAGTTGCCCTGCGGCATATGTGGGATCTTCCCCTGCACCAGAGAGTGAACCTGTGTCCCCTGCATTGGCAGGCAGACTCAACCACTGGACCACCAGGGACATCCAGAAATGTTCATTTTAAGACAGAGCACCTTTAAAACAGTTA
Source organism: Bos indicus (assembly GCF_029378745.1). Classification (NCBI taxonomy): domain Eukaryota; kingdom Metazoa; phylum Chordata; class Mammalia; order Artiodactyla; family Bovidae; genus Bos; species Bos indicus. Next base: position 82,699,205 of record NC_091762.1, read on the forward strand.
CTGTTTTTGTTTTGCTATAAAATGAGAATGTGTTATGCCTAGAAATTTTGGAAAATTTAGAAAAGTAAAAGAAAGCACATCTTTCTAAATGAGCGCTGATGGTGTGTGTTTCAGGGCCCGACTTTTGCACTTTTTTCTGAAACATAACCTATCTGATTTCCTCCTCTCTTTCTTGTGTGCTGTACTGTGGGGAAGTGAGGCACCTCTCCTGTACCTCAGACACGGTTGGGGTGTGTCTTCCCTCAGCCTGTATGAAGAAGATGTTATCAAGTTTGTCCTGCAGGCAGGCCTGGCCCGTGAAGACCCTCACTACTGGATGGCTCGGGGCACTTGCCACTCCAAAGATTCATCGCATTCTCGATTTTCACCGAATTCCACTTCCTCTGTGACAACGCCTGCTTCACCAGGCTTTCTCTTTTGCATTGAATCCCTTTTTTGTTCCACCAGGCCCCAGTTTGCATCACTTCCCCTCGGATATCTTCAGATCTCTTACATGTCAGTGAGTTTCAGTCTTATGGTGACCGAACTCTGACTTGGCCCTAAGACTTTCTCTGGTGAATGCCCCTTCTCTGATGGGTCAACCCTGAGGGTCCTTGTGAGCAGAGTCCTGGTCACCTTCATTCTGCTTCCTCCCAGCTTCCCTAAGAACACCTTCATGCAGCCCAAGCCAGGACGCCTGGGCTCTGGAGTCAGACAATGTGAGTTTGAATCATAATCTCTGGCCGTCTGGGCTAGTAATGAACTTCACTGAGGCACTTATTACTTCATCTGAAAAATGGGACAATAATACAGTCTGTACTGTTAATTTTATTATTTATCTAACTCAGATAACATATGCTATGAGGAAGGTGTTTTTTTTTTGAGGAGTTTTCAGAGATTAACAGCTAGTTTAAAGCCTTAGAAAGTTTGGATTATTTATTCATTTATATGAATTATTTATTCACCTATAACAAAAATTTCATTACAGTTGTTTCAATGTAGGAAAAAACAGTCTGGGAGCTAGAATATTTAATTTGTGATAACAATTATTTTATTTTTTCTTATGACATTTTCAATTTTGAAGTTTGTATTAAAAAAGAATAGCTATAAGTAGTGTTATGAGTGAATAATACCACTCCCCCAAAAGATATGCCCATGATGTGTCCTTATTTGGAAACAGGATTTTTGCGGATTTAATTAAGGATCTGAAGATGAGATCATCCTTGATGAATGGGGCGAGCCCTAAATCTGATGACACAGATTTCTGTAAGAAGAGGAAAAGATATCCAGACACAGAGGAGTAGGCCATGTGAAGACAGGGACAGATTGGGGTGATACCTCTACAAGCCAAGAAACACCCCAGGATTCCTGACAGCCACTAGAAGCTGGGAGAAAGGTGAGACATGGATTTTTCCTCACAGCCTCCAGGAGGAACCCGTCCTGCCGAAACCTTGATTTTGGACATTTCCGTCTCCAAATCTGTGAGATAATGAACTTCTATTGTGTTAAGCCCCAAATTTGTGGTAATTTTTTATGGCAACCCTTGGAAACTAGTATATTTTGTTATTGCAAGCTAAAAATCCTATATTGGGAGATCAAGACAGAACAGAAACAAACCTAAAAGTCACCACTAAATTATGATCAAAACGTAAAATCAATCAAAAGCAGTAGATTTCTAGACTTGTAAAACAAACGGCAGCATAGCTCATAACTACAAACAGTTAATAAGAGAACATAAAGCCAAATAAGTTATGTCAGCTGCTCAAAGCTGCTGAATGTTGCTCTACTCTTGGGATACCAGCTTTTTAAGGTGAGATGCTAATTCCCTATTATAGTTGTGTAATGATCAATTAAAGTCTAGATGATACAAAATCTATTCCTTGTTTAATCAAATAATATCCAATAGTCATATAAAAATTTGAGCAGTGGAAGAAATCCCTGTATATGCTCTATTACTTTATTATGAAGCTTAGAAATGAAATAATGCAAATACTACTCCTTGCATATTTACTGGCACCTAAGAAGAGCAATGGCACCCCACTCCAGTACTCTTGCCTAGAAACTCTCATGGACGGTGGAGCCTGGTAGGCTGCAGTCCATGGGGTCTCGAAGAGTTAGACACGACTGAGTGACTTCACTTTCACTTTTCACTTTCATGCATTGGAGAAGGAAATGGCAATCCACTCCAGTGTTCTTGCCTTGGAGAATCCCAGGGACAGAGGAGCCTGGTGGGCTGCTGTCTATGGCGTCGCACAGAGTCAGACACGACTGAAGTGACTTAGCAGCAGCAGCAGCAAGAAAAATTTAATGAATGTTGTCCTTTCCCTGTAGAAAACAGGTATTCATAACACATACCCACGAATACAGAGCATGTTTTACACACAGTAGGTGTTTTGTAAATAGAAGGAATACAGATCTTTTTCTCTCTTGAATTTCCTTGTTTTTTTCCAACACCAACTACCATGGTGTTTGTCAGTTCAGTTCAGTTCAGTCGCTCAGTCGTGTCTGACTCTTTTCGACCCCATGAATCTCAGCACGCCAGGCCTCCCTGTCCGTCACCAACTCCCGGAGTTCACCCAGCCAATTCTTTCATGCACCTGATAAAAAGTAAGAGTTTATACTGACAGGGGGATGATATTATGGTACGTTCAGGGTTGATTTTGAAAAATCTTTTAAATTACACCACTATAAGTTATACAGCCACATACGTAACTACTGTCTCCAGGAAAAGTGAGGAACTGGTGATAAGATGTAATAGAATAACAAACATTCAAAGATTGTCCTCATGTGATCCTGTACGTTCCTTCATCCAATGTCTCAATCCTCTTAGATCAACATCTGTTTGTGTCCAGAGCTTAAAAACAATGCAGGGGAAAGTCCTGAGGAACACTTGAGATAAGATATGGGTGCAGCAATTAGTGAGTGATTCTGAAATAATAGCAGCAGGGTTGTGTGATTTTGTGAAACAGACTAGTTTTCAATTGAACAGAAAGTTTTAAATTGAATTGGAAGGGCAGAGACAGGGAAAGCTTTTTGGATGAGGACTTTCAAATTGGATACTAAAGGAATATTAGACAATAAACTTAAATGTGTTTGTAGTTCTGCTAATGACACATTTTTTTCTTAATTCCAGATCTAAACTACTGCGTAGTGCCTAACTTGTAATAGAGAGACTTCAGTTTAAGTGTTAGCTGCTCAGTCATGTCTGACTCTCCGACCCCATGACTGTAGCCCACAGGTTTCTCTGTCTATGGAATTTTCCAGGCAAGAATACTGGAGTGGGTAGCCAGGCCCTTCTCCAGGAGATCTTCCTGACCCAAAGATCGAACCCAGGTCTCCAGCATTGCAGGAGGATTCTTTACCATCTGAGCCACCAGGGAACATGTAATAGGAGCTTGTCAAATATTTACTGAATTTAAAAAAGAAAAAGGAAGAAAAGAACAAGTGAATCATCCTTGCTTCTTTTATGCCTCTTCAGTCTGGTCTTTTTAATACATAGATCTGTTGATGTCATTCACCTCCTCTAAAGCTTCACAGATGCCCTGCAGTCTCTAGACAAAGAGTAGAAAATGATCTTTGAGTCAAACAGTGTTGGGTTTGAGTTCCAAACGCCTTCGGATCGGCCTCCGTCCTGTCCTATGTGTTCTCAGCTCTCTTTCACACATTTCTGTCCTTTTGATGCCTAAATCTAACCATATTATCTCTCCTACCTCCCACCTCTCCCTTCAAAGTTTATGTGGCTGCCCCTCTGTCCGCAGAATCTGGTGTCTAGCATCTTCTCCGGCTTCTGCTTTCTGCACTCTTTAAACTTTTCACTGTCTGGAAGGTGTCACATTTTCTCTCTCCTTTGGGCCTTTTTGCATATTTAGAAAGCTTTATTTGGAATAGTCCTCTCTACCATATGCCACCCTCCCCAACCCAGCCACCCTGAGTATTAAGCTAACTCCTGTGCATCTTTCAAGTCAAGGCTTAAATGACACTTGAGGCCTCCCCTGCCCCAAAGTGGGTCCTGGGCTTTGAGGCTTGCAGAGCACCTACACTTATCCACCGTAAAACACACCACAGTTGATTGTGGTGATCTGGTTTATGATGGTTGTCTTTCCTACCTGGGCTGGAGGTGCTGTGAAGGCAGTGACTATGTCCCATTCAAAATTGTCTTTAGTACCTGGCATAGCAACTGGGAAAATGAATATCTTTTGAATAAGTTCAGTTCACTCAGTCGTGTCCAACTCTTTGTGACCCCATGGACTGCAACACGCCAGGCATCCCTGTCCATCATCAACTCCTCGAGCTTGCTCAAACTCATGTCCATCAAGTCGGTGATGCCATCCAACCATCTCATCATCTGTCGTCCCCTTCTTCTCCTGCCTTCAACCTTTCCCAGCATCAGGGTCTTTTCCAATGAGTCAGTTCTTCGCATCAGGTGGCCAAAGTACTGGAGTTTCAGCTTCAGCATCAGTTCTTCCAATGAATATTCAGGACTGATTTCCTTTAGGATTTACTGGTTGAATCTGCTTGCAGTCCAAGGGACTCTCAAGAGTCTTCTCCAACACCACAGATCAGAAGCATCAATTATTCAGCACTCAGCTTTCTTTGTAGTCCCACTCTAATATCCATACAGGACTACTGGAAAAACCATAGCCTTGACTAGACGGACCTTTGTTGGCAAAGTAATGTCTCTGCTTTTGAATATGCTGTCTAGGTTGGTCAGAACTTTTCTTCCAAGCAAGTGTCTTTTTATTTCATGGCTGCAGTCACCATCTGCAGTGATTTTGGAGCCCCCTAAAGAAAGTCTGTCACTGTTTCCATTGTTTCCCATCTATTTGCCATGAAGTGTTGGAACCTGATGCCATGATCTTTGTTTTCTGACTTGAGTTTTAAGCCAACTTTTTCACTCTCCTCTTTCACTTTCATCAAGAGGCTCTTTAGTTCTTCTTCACTTTCTGCCATAAGGGTGGTGTCATCTGCATATCTGAGGTTATTGATATTTCTCCTGGCAATCTTGATTCCAGCTTGTGCTTCATCCAATCCAGCATTTCTCCTGATGTACTCTGCATATAAGTTAAATAAGCAGGGTGACAATATACAGCCTTCATGTACTCCTTTCCTGATTTGGAACCAGTCTGTTGTTCCGTGTCCAGTTCTAACTGTTGCTTCGTGGTCTACATACAGGTTTCTCAGGATGCAGGTCAGGTGATCTGGTATTTCCATCTCCTTCAGAATTTTCCACAGTTTGTTGTGATCCACACAGTCAAAGGCTTTGGCATAGTCAACACAGCAGAAATAGATATTTTTCTGGAATTCTCTTGCTTTTTTGATGATCCAGCAGATGTTGGCAATTTGATCTCTGGTTCTTCTGACTTTTATAAATCCAGATGAACATCTGGAAGTTCATGATTCACATACTGATTAACCCTGGCTTGGAGAAATTTGTACATTATTTTGCTAAGGTGTTAGTTAGGTGAGTTCAGTTGTGCGGTAGTTTGAGCCTTCTTTGGCATTGCCTTTCTTTGGGATTGGAATGAAAACTGACCTTTTTCAATCCTATGGCCACTGCTGAGTTTCCCATATTTGCTGGCATATTGAGTGCAGCACTTTCAGAGCATCATCTTCCAGGATTTGAAATAGCTCAACTGGAATTCCATCACCTCTACTGGCTTTGTTTGTAATGATGCTTCCTAAGGCCCACTTGACTTCACATTCCAGGATGTCTGGCTCTAGGTGAGTGATCACACCATCATGATTATCTGGGTCATGAAGATCTTTTTTGTATAGTTCTTCTGTGTATTCTTGCCACCTCTTCTCAATATCTTCTGCTTCTGTTAGGTCCATACCATTTCTATCCTTTATTGTGCCCATCTTTGCATGAAATATTCCCTTGGTATCTCTAATTTTTTTGAAGAGATCTCTAGTCTTTTCCATTCTATTGTTTTCCTCTATTTCTTTGCACTGATCACTGAGGAAGGGTTTCTTATCTCTCCTTGCTATTCTTTGGAACTCTGCATTCAAATAGATATATCTTTCCTTTTCTCCTTTGCCTTTTGCTTCTCTTGTTTTCTCAGCAATTTATAAGGCTTCCTCAGAGAACCATTTTGCCTTTTTCCATTTCTTTTTCATGTGAATGGTCTTGATTACTGCCTCCTGCACAATGTCATAAACCTCGTCCATAGTTCTTCAGGCACTATCTATCAGATCTAATTCCTTTAATCTTTTTGTCACTTCCACTGTATAATTTTAAGGGATTTGATTTAGGTCATACCTGAACGGTCTAATGGTTTTCCCTACTTTCTTCAACTTCAGTCTGAATTTGGCAAGAAGGAGTTCATGATCTGAGCCATAGTCAGCTCCCAGTCTTGTTTTTGCTGACTGTATAGAGCTTCTCCGTCTTTGGCTGCAAAGAATATAATCAATCTGATTTCAATATTGACCATCTGCTCAGTAAATCTTTAATACAATTTTCTGTTGATGGGCGGTGCTGTGTTCCCTCCCTGTTCTTTGACCCGAGGCCAAACTATGGTGGAGATAATGAAGATAATGGTGACCACCTTCAAAAGGTCCCATGTACGCACTGCTACACTCAGTGCCCCCAACCCTGCAGTGGGCCACTGCCGACATCTGTGCCTCTGCCGGAGACTCCTGGACCCTCACGGGCAAGTTTGCGTCAGTCTGTTGTGGGGTCATGAGTATCTTTTAAATAAGTTAATGAGATCTAAAATGTACTGGCTGCATGACCCTGGACTGATAACTCTGCCACTCTGAATCTCAGTTTTTTCTTTTATAAAATGAAGATAATAGCTACCTCATGGAGCCTGGTGGGCTGCCGTCTATGGGGTCGCACAGAGTCGGACACGACTGAAGCAACTCAGCAGCAGCAGCAGCAGAGTCTGGTACCCTCTAAAGTGTTTTAGTCGCTCAGTTGTGCCCGACTCTTTGTGATCCTGTAGACTATAGCCCACCAGTCTCTTCTGTCCATGGGATTCTCCAGGCAAGAATACTGGAGTGGGTAGCCATTCTCTTCTCCAGGGGATCTTCCCGACCTAGGGATCGAACCTTGGTCTCCTGCATTGCAGGCAGATTCTTTATTGTCTGAGCCAACAGGGAAGCCTAGTACACTCTAAAGTATCTCTAAAATAGCATATTAATGTCTACTTGTCTAACATTACTGGCCTTCCATGAGTAAATCCTCACTTGTCTTTTTACCTTATGTTCTGCTTCTCCCATTAATGGCACCAAAATGGACTTCTCAGCTTTTTCCTGAACATTGTCCTGTGTTTCCCCCATTGTCCCAATGGGACAAATGCTGTTCTTTCTTCCTAGAACTTCCTTCTTCCCTTCTCCTGATTTCAAAACCTCCATCTTAGCTCCATGAAGTCTCCCTTGATTTGTCTTAGTCAAGTTACTCCTCCCTTCAACTTTTGCTACATGTTACCTGCCCTTCTTCTAGAACATTTTTCACATTCAACATTATGAAATAGTTATTGATGTACATCTTTCAGTTTAGCAGGCTCTAGGGTCCGTCTTCCCGGATTCATATCCCAGACCTGCCTACTAACTATATAACTGTTGCCTATCTCACACTTATTTCACTTAGTATGATAATCTCTAGGTCCCCATACTAAGTGAAGTAAGTCAGACAGAGAAAGATAAATATCATATGATATCACTTATATGTGGAGTCTAAAAACAATGATATAAATGAATTTATTTACAAAACAGAAATGGACTCAAAGACTTTGAAGACAAATTTATTGTTACCAAAGAGAAAAGTTGGGGTGGGGAGGTAGAGATAAATTAAGAGTTTGGGATCAACATTTACACACTGCTATATGTAAAATAGATAATCAACAAGGACCTACTGTTTTGTACAGGGAACTGTACTCAATATTTTGTAATAGCCTAAATGGGAAAAGAATCTGAAAAAGAATGTATATATGTAGCTGAATTTGCTGTGCACTTAAAACTAATAAAACATTGTAAATCACCTATGCTCTAATATAAAATAAAAATTGAATAAAAAAAAAAAAACATAGCCTAGTTAGTCAATTTATCTAAGCCTCAATTTTTTTAGCCCAAAAGTGGGAATAATAACAACCATCTCAACAGTTATGCAGGTGAGGGTCACATTAAATGAGATTATGTAAGTGTCACACATATAACCAGTGATTATGTGATTGACATAATTAACATTATCATCCTCAGCAGCACCTTCTCCCTAATTAAACTCTGAGTTCCTTGGGGATGAAGATGTTTTAATAGGATTCCCCTATTGTACTTAGAACAGTACCTGCCCCCATAGTTGGTGCTCAGTAAATGTTTGTTGAATGCAGGCATAAATAATATAGACAAATATAGACAAACAATGACTTTTTCTTTTGCTACAAAATGATGCAAGTTGACTACATTTTTGAGCTTTTTAGTAACTACTGTCCCTGCGGATTTCCCTCAGCCTGAACACTTTGACATAGTGCTAGTAGAATAGGCCCACTATGTTGCCATCAGTCTGGAATTTGGAAAATTACAAGCAGAATTAAAGAACAGTATTGGAATTATTTATTCTTTCTATGCCCCTTTATTGCATTCATTTTAGGAGAAATTATCTATTCTTGTTTAACAAGAAGATTACATTACATATTCATGTAGAAAGAATTTTACCAATTTGTGGAAACTTCTCAGATCTTGCCACATGTTAGATGTCAGGCAATGTCTCATTTGGAGAGAGGAAAAAACAACTAGAGTTACTGTGATTTACTGCAAGGCAAATTATTCTGAATTTCCTTGGTAAAAAGAAAATGAAAGCTACATTTGTTAAATATCATAGAGGTTCATCTTCTAAACAGCCTTTTATCTGGAAAATATATGTAGTCATTTTCCTGACTTAATAAGGAGATAAAGCAAGTTTCACTTATCTTAATTTTGCTTGTAATGAATATACTAGATGAGATTTTGCTATGATATGTGACTGCTCTTTCATTAACAGATTGGATAATTGCCCTCTTGGAATGGACCAACTTTATTATTTAGCACCTGACTCAATCCTGAAATAATCCAGAACTTTTTTTGAAAGTCAGTGTGCAGAGCTATGGTTAGAGGAAGTTCACTTCAATCACTCAGTTGTGTTCAACTCTGCAATCGATGGACTGCAGCAGGCCAGGCTTCCCTGTCCTTCACCAACTCCCAGAGCTTGCTCAACTCATGTTCACTGAATTGGTGATGCCATCCAACCATCTCATCCTCTGTCATCTCTTTATCCTCCTGCCTTAAATCTTTCCCAGCATCAGGGTCTTTTCCAGTGAGTCTCTTCTTCCCATCAGGTGGCCAGAGTATTGGAATTTCAGCTTCAGCATCAGTCCTTCCAATGAATATTCAGGAATGATTTGCTTTAGGATGGACTGGTTGGATCTCCTTGCAGTCCAAGGGACTCTCAAGAGTCTTCTCCAACACCACAGTTCAAAAGCATCAGTTCTTTGGTGCTCAGTTTTCTTTATGGTCCAACTCTCACATCCATACAGGACTACTGGAAAAACCATAGCTTTGACTATACGAATCTTTGTTGGCAAAGTAATGTCTCTGCTTTTTAATATGCTGCCTGTTTGTCATAGCTTTCCTTCCAAGGAGTAAGCGTCTTTTAATTTCATGGCTGCAGTCACCATCTGTGATTTTGGAGCCCTCTAAAATAAAGTCTGTCCCTGTTTCCATTTTTTCCCCATCTATTTGCTGTGAAATGATGGGACTGGAAGCCATGATCTTAGATTTTTGAATGTTGAGTTTTAAGCCAACTTTTTCACTCTCCTCCTTCACCTTCATCAAGAGGCTTCTTAGTTCCTCTTCACTTTCTGCCATAAGGGTCGTGTCATCTGTATATCTGAGGTTATTGATATTTTTCCCAGCAGTCTTGATTCCAGCTTGTGCTTCATGGAGCCCAGATTTTACATGATGTACTATGCACAGAAGTTAAATAAGCAGGGTGGCAACATGCAGGGTGTTAAATAAGTTAAATAAGCAGGGTGATAGCCCTGATGTACTCCTTTACCAATTTGGAACCAGTCCATTTTTCCATGTCTGGTTCTAATTGTTGCTTCTTGACCTGCATACAGATTTCTCAGGAGGCAGGTCAGGTGGTCTGGTTTTCCCATCTCTTTCAGAATTTTCCAGTTTGTTGTGATCCACACAGTCAAAGGCTTTGGCATAGCCAATAAAGCAGAAGTAGATGTTTTTCTGGAATTCTCTAGCTTTTTCAATGATCCAACGGATGTTGACAAATTTGATCTCTGGTTCCTCTGCCTTTTCTAAAACCAGCTTGAACATCTGAACGTTCTCAGTTCATGTACTGTTAAAGCCTAGCTTGGAGAATTTTGAGGATTACTTTTCTAATGTGTGAGATGAGTGCAATTGTGTGGTAGTTTGAGCATTCTTTGGCATTGCCTTTCTTTGGGTTTGGAATGCAACTGACCTTTACCAGTCCTGTGGCCACTACTGAGTTTTTCAAATTTGCTGGGATGTTGAGTGCAGCACTTTCACAGCATCATTTTTTAGAGTTGAAATAGCTCAGCTGGAATTCCATCACCTCCACTAGCTTTGTTCGTAGTGATGCTTCCTAAGGCCCACTTGACTTTGCATTCCAGGATGCCTGGCTCTGGTGCTTGATCACACCATCATGATTATCTGGATCATTAAGATCTTTTTTGTATAGTTCTGTGCATTCTTGCCATCTCTTCTTAATATCTTCTGCTTCTGTTAGGTCCATACCATTTCTGTCCTTTATTGTGCCCATCTTTTATGAAATGTTCCCTTGGTATCTCTAATTTTCTTGAAGAGATATATAGTCTTTCCCATTCTTTGTTTTCCTCTATTTTTTTGCATTGATCACTGAGGAAGCCTTTCTAAACTCTCTCTTGCTATTCTTTGGAACTCTGCATTCAAATGGGTATATCTTTCCTTGTCTACTTTACCTTTCACTTCTCTTGTTTTCTCAGCTATTTGTAAGGCCTACTCAGACAACCATTTTGCTTTTTTGTACTTCTTTTTCTTGGGAATGGTTTTGATCATGGCCTGCTGTACAATATCATGAACCTCCATCCATAGTTCTTCAGTCACTCTGACTATCATATCTAATCCCTTGAATCTATTTGTCACTTCTACTGTATAATCATAAGGAATTTGATTTAGGTCATACCTGAATGGTCTAGTGATTTTCCCTAGTTTCTTCAATTTAAGTCTGAAAGGCATTGTGTATACTAGGCCTGAGAAGTCATGGGTTTCCATGTGTTTGGGGAGATAAGCCACTGCCTGCATGACACAACTTCACAGGAAGTTGAAAGATTTGATCTCATTTAAGTGTTGATTAAGGTGTGAAGGGCATCCTAGGTGGCTCAGTGGGTAGGTAAAGAATCCACCTGAAGTGGACTGAGCACCCACACACAAGGTCTGAAATTGTACCATCTGAATTCCATTCATTCCAGTTGTTTGAAGGGAGGACCTATGACAGTGGAGAGCTTGGAAGGCAGCCTACTGCAGAAAATGGGTTGGCAAGCTATCTATGATTGTATAGCCCAGAAGATAAGAACAACTTTACACTTTAAACTGGTTGGGAAAAAAATCCAAAGAAGAATGATATTTCGTGACATGTGAACATTACATAACATTCAAATTTCAGCGTCCATCCATAAAGTTTTATTGGAACAGTCCCATCCATCAGTTTCCGTATTGTCCATGGTTGTTTCTGTGCTTCAGTTGGAGACTTGAACTGTCACAGTACAGACTGGGTGACCCTGAAATCTTGAAAATTTATTATTTGACTCTGTACAGAAGAAGTTTGCTGACCACTGGTGTAGAGGTGGCGCTAGTAGTAAAGAACCCACCTGTCAATGCGGGAGATGTAAGAGATACAGGTTTGATCCTGGGTCAGGAAGATTCCCCGGAGAAGGGCATGGCAACCCACTCCAATACTCTTGCCTGGAGAAGCCCATGGACAGAGGAGCCTGGTGGGCTACTGTCCTTAGGGTCACAGAGTCGGACATGACTAAAGCGACTTAGCACTATATAGAGGGAAAGAACATTAAAACCCATGGAGTCACTCTTAAGTTGAATCCTATCTCTTCCTGTTACTAGACCTGGAACCTCAGTCAAAGTGACCATTCATTCAAGAAACATTTATTAAACTCTTACTGTTTCTCAGAGACATTGCTTGGCATTTGAAATGCAATGGTTTTCACACCTGAAGGGTTACCAATACGTAGTTTGCTGGTTTCACTGAGAAGGTTAAATGAAAGTAAGTATTCAAAGTACATGGCATCTAGAAGTTGTTCAATAAATGCTTCCCCCCGCCACTCGCTCTATCATTTATTAGGAGTCAAAGGTGGGGAAGCCACTTAATTTCTTAGAGTATTTACTCTTTCAGCTATTAAGCAGCTCAACAAATGATTTTTGAAAGTCCACAGATAACCATTCCACCCTAGTCCTTTGGGATGGCTTTAGAAGTGGGGTAATGCTGGGCTTCCCTGGAGGTTCAGAGATGAAAAATCTGCCTGCAGTGCAGGAGACCTGGGTTCAATCCCTGGGTCAGAAAGATCCCCTGGAGGAAAAAATGGCAATCGACTCCAGTATTCTTGCCTGGAAAATTCCATGGACAGAGGAGCCTGGCAGGCTACAGTTCATGGGGTTGGAAAGAATCAGACACAGCTGAGTGACTAACGCTTTACTAATGCTGGGAAAGATTGAGGACAGGAAGAGAAAGGAGCAACAGAGGATGAGATGATTCGATAGCATCTCCGACTCAATGGACACGAGCTTGAGCAAACTTTGGGATATAGTGAAGGACAGGGAAGCCTGGCATGCTGCAGTCCATGGGGTCATAAAGAGTCAGACACAACTTAGTGACTGAACATCAACAAAGGAGGCAAAATGGTGAGTTGATGGCTGACTGGGACTTAGCCTGGTATCTCAAGTGGTGATGTGCTGTGGACCTAGAGGGGAAGAGAGGCATTGAAAAGGCAAGGCCAGGGAACCACAAACAAATGACTTTATAGTTTTGGTCTGGGCCTGCTTTGTTCAGAAGTAAACTTCTGTGGGACCCAGTCTTGGGTGGCAGATGGTATTTTGACATCAAAATACTTTCAATGGTCAGAATACTTCTAGTATGTGATGGGGCCAGAATTTCGAATCCTAGGCATCCTGATTCTGCTGCCGTTAGTCATTACACCAGTGCCTCTCAAACTGGGGTCTAGAGTTACATGGATATATCATCAGGGTTCCTAGAGTTCTCCACAAAAGCCTCTAAATTCAGAGTTTCGTGAGAATCTTAGAAAAAAGATCATATAAGCACATTCTGGACACTCAAATGACCCTTTATAACCTGGGATTGCCCTGTGGTGCCTTCCTCTAAGTCTGCACTTGTGTTTACATCGGGTAATTTTAGTGGGCTAATAAGGAAAGAACAGAGGTAGCAGATCTAATAAGAAAATAATGTGTTGACACCATAGGAAGGTCAAATGATATTACTGCTTACTCTAAGGACAGAGGTTTCATAGTAATTCTAAGCGAGAAAAGAGTTGGGAGAACCAAATCATTATACAGCACACAGGGGTGTTGGTTGCTGTGTGAAACTGGCACATGATTAGAATGGCAAGCTAGTTTTTGCAAAACCACAGTCACTGTGTAACTTGGATTTTATTAGTTTTGTGATTTTGCTGTGGTTTAATACATTGTACAAAAAGCTACATGCATACAACATTTTAAAATCTAATTTAAAACCAAGTTTTAACTCATTTAAATGACATTTGATAAAAATGGTTCCAGTGATGTTCCAAATAACTCTTTATTATTATGTGATTTTGTCTTATTTTATAATTTGAAGCTTCACTGAATGAGGGCACTCTCTAAATTCTTTCTAAAGTGTTCAAAAGGATAGCCTAGAGCTGGAGAAAAAGCAGGAGAAATTTTACACACATTTTTGTGTGGTTGTCCTGTGCTTGTGTTGATGAGGTTATTTTTCCTTGCACAGGAATATATCCAAAGGAGATAAATGCTGAACCTTCAATATGGTTATTTAAATGATAATCCTATTTCTTTCCTATTTCTTTAGTCCTGATCATTCAATTTCTATTTCTGTAATTTTTTACTTTCGATGAAATATCTTTTCATCAGAGTCTGATGCTTATGCTACCATCTTCAGAATGGTTCTTGGTTCTTATTTATCCAGAGAAAGAGAAAGGAACTATCAGCCAACCCTCACCTCTCAGTACTTATGTTATAAATATATTTATTTGTTTATTGTCTGTCTTCCCATTAGAAAGTAAGCTATGTGAAAGTAAGGTTTTTCTCTTGTTTATTTCATTCAGGGATTCAAAACCAGAGGCAGTTTTTCATCCAGGGAATATTTAGCAATGTCTGTCAACTAGGATGGGGGCTACTACTGTCATTGGTAGGGATAGAGGCCAAGGAAGCTGCTAAATACCCTATAGTACACAGGACAAGCCCTCCCCCCGTCCCCCGCCCCCCACCCACAATAAAGAAGGCAGTCAAAATGTCAATAGTCCTGAAGGGGAGGAACCCACAGTTGAAAAGTGGTGTCCAGCAAGTAGCAAGACTTACAAGTATTTGTGGAGTAAATGAAAAGATAACTGGCAAATAATATGTGTTAGGGACTACATTAGAGGCTTCATAGATGTAGCAAGATCATCCACTGAGATATTAATTTATTTTGGTTCTCACTGGATTTTTCCTGGCTCCCTTTCCAAAAAGGTCACAATTGGGCATTTCCTGTCTTCGGAGTCTGTGACAGGGCTGAGAAGTGGCAGAAGAAAGGTCCTCTGCTTGTCTTTGTGAAAGGTGAGTCACTGACATATATTCTGGAGGGTCTTTCTGTGGCCTTGTGGAGAGAGGAGTGTAGAGTCCTCATAGTGTCAAAGATTTGTCTCCTTTTTGACCTACTAGGCTAGAGTTCTGAAGTTGGATTTAGTTTGATAAAATAATATGCCATTTTTTTTGTATATATAAATCTGTAGAGTAAAATTTATACATTTTGTACATTATTTGATTTGAAAATTCTTAGTCAACCGTTCAACACAGTAGGCATTACTATTGCCATTTTATAGATGAGAAAACTGAGATTCAGAGAGAGGAATTAACTCACTTCAGATCACACAGATTACAAATGAAAAAGACAGGATTTGATCCTAGCTTAGTCTGACTTCAAAACCCCAAACCAGGCTTTGAAAGAGCTTGTGGGTGACAAGATAAAGCTACATTTCACACAGTATAAAACTTCCTTCCTGGACCGTTTCTTTTCTCACTAGGGTGGTTTTTGCTCCTAAAAATGGTCTTCTCTTTCTCTCCAGGTGGACTATTGATTAATTAACTAATACTAGCACCTACTGTGTCCAAAATGTGAAGCTACCAGAGGTGGCTTATAGGTTTTATTTTATGTGTCATCTCTGACCATTGATCATTGGCTATAAGTGTGTTGAGAAGGCTGAATGTAGAACAGAGCCATCATCAGTTAGCCATCTGCTGCTGGGTCAGGTGGTTTGCACATGTTCCACACATTTACACTCTCTAAGGCAGTAAGGGCCGAAGGTGAATAAAGTCTTCTATGGAAATAGCCAAGCTTCAAGATTCAGCTCCATTCCCATTATTACCTCCAGAAGCTTTCCTGACCACTCCAGCTTCTCTCTCTTCTAATGCTATCTATAGTCAAGATCTCATAGGTGAGACAGGGAAATAGAACAATACTCATGAAATTAGCACTGCTGCAGCTGAGTACTCCCCCTGTATGTATCTCATTTCCTCAGCTGGAAGCAAGGACCTGGAGCTCAGCGGGCAGTGCTCCTGGAGCTCCTTGTCTCTCACATGGCTGAATGTAATAGTCACTCAGTGAATGTTTGCTGAGAAGAGAGTTAAATAAATGAGTGAATGAGGTGGGATACTGCATACCTATTCCTATTGCTTGCTCCTTGGAAGAAAAGTTATGACCAACCTAGACAGCATATTAAAAAGCAGAGATATTACTTTGGCCACAAAGATCTGTCTAGTCAAGGCTATGGTATTTCCAGTGGTCATGTATGGATATGAGAGTTGGACTATAAAGAAAGCTGAGCGCTGAAGAATTGATGCTTTTGAGCTGTGGTGTTGGAGAAGACTCTTGAGAGTCCCTTGGGCTGCAAGGAGATCCAACCAGTAAATCCTAAAAGAAATCAGTCCTGAATATTCATTGGAAGGACTGATGCTGAAGCTGAAACTCCAATACTTTGGCCACCTGATGTGAAGAACTGACTCATTTGAAAAGACCCTGATGCTGGGAAGATTGAAGATGGGAGGAGAAGGAGACAACAGAGGATGAGATGGTTGGATGGCATCACTGACTCTATGGACATGAGTCTGAGCAAGCTCCAGGAGTTGGTGATGGATAGGGAAGCCTGGCATGTTGCAGTCCATGGGGTCACAAAGAGTTGGACATGACTGAGCGACTGAACTGAACTGAACTGATTCCTATTGGATTGAAGAACCTACAAATATATACAAGATCTCAAAATTAAACAGTTCATGCCTAACATAGTAAACGTCCTCCAGGATCCTGTTCTAGCATTGTGGTTAGTATATGTTCTGCCTGGTCAGTGTTCCTCAAACATCTGTAGTTGGTAAATATTTTGAGCATGTAGATTGAACATTTCTGTCTAAAACTCTGTCTAAATCATCTCTAGAAGTCATTATCCCATTTCTTGTTTTATTCATCTCCTAGCACTTGGCCTATCCAAATCCTCCATATTTTATTTTATTTATTTATTTTATTGTCTATCTTCCCCCTCAGCAAGCGGGAAGAATGCAGTGAAGTCAGGATTTTTGTCTTGTTGAGTGACTGCTTGTTTCGATTGCTAAGCAGTAGCTGTACAAACAAACAACCCCAAACTTAGTGGCATAAAATAACAGTCATTCATTATGGGCAAAGATTTCGTGGGTTAGGAATTCAAACAGGATACACAGTAGGTGCATTGGTTTTCTAGTGCTGTGTGACAAATTGCCAGAACTTAGTTGGACCCTCTGCTCAGAGACTCGCAAAATTGCATCTAGAACTCAAGCTGTTGGCTGGCTTGTGTTTCTTTCTGGAATTAGGGCCTTTCTCAAGTTCACATGGTTGTTGGCAGAATCCAATCCCTTATGGTTGTAGGACTGTTGTTCACATTTTCTTGTTGGCCGTTAGTCAGGGACTGCTGTCAGCTTCCAAAGGCAGTCACTTTGCACATGGCCCTCTCACCACATGGCAGCTTTCTTCTTCAAGGCTGGCAAAAAGGGCACAATCCCTCTTTCAGTAGCTTTTACTTTATTATATCTGGCTCACCCTGGATAATCTCACTTTTTATTAACTCAAAATCATTTCATTTGGGACCTTAATTACATTTGCAAAATCTCTTCACTTAGCCATGTGACTGGAGAAGGCAATAGCACCCACTCCAGTACTCTTGCCTGGAAAATTCCATGGACGGAGGAGCCTGGTAGGCTGCAGTCCATGGGGTGCGAAGAGTCGGACACGACCGAGCGACTTCACTTTCACACATTGGAGAAGGAAATGGCAACCCACTCCAGTGTTCTTGCCTGGAGAATCCCAGGGATGGGGGAGCCTGGTAGGCTGCCGTCTATGGGGTCGCACAGAGTCGGACATGACTGAAGCGACTTAGCAGCAGCAGCAGCAGCCATGTGACACAATTAAGAGAGGGATATTCTATCATATTCACAGTCCTTCCCCTTTCCCCTCAACACACATTGAAGGAAGGGGCTTATACAGGATGTATACACAAGAGTGGGTGCAGGGGGAATCTTGGGGGGCATCTGAGAATTCTGCCTACTGTAGCAGAAGTGTCTTGTAACAGAATCATCATGATGTTGAGGGTTGAGGGAGATCTCTGCTGGGAAGACTTGAACAGCTGTGGGGAGTGGTCTCTGCTGGGAATGGCTGAAGGCTGGAACCATTTGTGGGCACCTGTACCCAACTCTCTGGCCTCTAGTCAGAAAGAACTCAAAAAAAAAAAAAAAAGAAAAAAGAAAAGAAAAAATCTCAGCTGGGATTAAAGACCAGAGACATATGTGGCCTTTCCTTGTGGACTGTACTCTCAGCTTGGGGGCTGGTTCTGAGAGGAAGCATCCCAAAAGAGATTGTCCGAAAGTATTTCAAGAAATCAGGTGGAAGCTGTTTTTTTTTTTTTTTAAATGACCTAGACATAGAAGTCACATAGCATCACTTCTGTGCCGTAAAACTTTATAGATTCCAAAAACATAGACCCTCCCACTTGATGAGAGGAATGGCAAAAAATCTGTAGCTATTTTTTTTTAAACTACTACATTGTTTTATCTCTAGTAGGCCTGCAATAAATATTTGTTGAACTAAAGAAATATCTGTATATTAAAACTAATTCAGCCTAGGATGGAATGAAATCGAGAAAAACTATTTGGCAGAGACATACTTTAAATGATGAGCAAATTGAACAGCGAAAGTATAGGAAAAAGTGTTGGGCAAAGGAAACAGCATATGCAGAGGCGTAGAAACGTGGGAAAAACTGGGTACTTTAGGGAAACTCTAGGTAGTTCATCGTAGCTAGAGCATAGAGTGTGTAGGGAAAAATGGAAGGTGATGAGTGTGGAGACGTAGAGGGTGGCCAGGTCACAGAGGGACTTGTGGGTTATGCTCTGCAGTTTTCCTGGAAGATTTGAGGACACACTGAGAAGCACCACAAGTTCAGGGAGGCATTTTTAGAAAGATTCTTATTGTGTGTGTAGCATAGGCATAGATTGGTGGTCTGGAGAGCAATAAAGGGCTGCTATAATAATTCAGATGAGAGATGATGAGAATGAATTGTGGCCTCTGCATTGAGAATGGAGAAGAGAGGACAGTTTGCCACATCAAAGTCTCATTCAATAATGGTAGCTTTGCTTTACTTGTTTACTTATTTTTGCATTCATTGCAATCTGAATTCCTGTTCTTACTATTCATCACAGAGATTGATGTTCATCTGGAATGCATGAGTGTTGAAACTCATCGGCATAAGTCAGTCATGGTGTACAGTGCATCTGAGCACTACTCCCTATACAATCTTTACAGCTCAGCTCTGAACCGGCTCCCTTGGTGATGAGTGTTGGTGATGAGATATAAATACATTGAGATGAAACCACGACAGTCACCTTGGCTTGGAATACAGCAAGGAGACAGAATCTGATTCCTGCTTTGCTTGTGTTCAAAGCAGCATGACATATTTGTACAGGAGTGTTCTCTCTGGAGTGTCAAGTACTTAATAAATATCACCTCTGCACATTTTTTGCAAGTAGAGCCAGTTGAATTCCCAGGTTTCTAGGCCTTTTGCAGAGTTTGAGGTGAATGAAATTCTTCTATTTTTTTTTCTTTTCACCAGAAAATTATCAAAGGGCTGATCACTTTTAGGATGAGGACAGATTCCTGACTCCTTCCTGCATGCTTGTGTGCTAAGTCACTTCAGTCGTGCCTGACTTTGCAACCCTGTGGACTGTAGCCCACCAGGTTCCTCTGTCCATGGGATTTCCCAGGCAAGAAATCCAGGAGTGGGTTGCCATGCCCTCCCCCAGGGGATCTGCTCAATCTGGGGATCGAACCTACGTCTCTTAGTCTCCTGCACTGGCAGGTCAGTTCTTTACCACTAGTGCCACGTGTGGAGCCCTGACTCCTTCCTGCTGACCCTTATATTGCAGATTGGGAAACAGCTGAGGGTGGGATGAGGGCTTAACAGCTGGTCAGTGGGGACACCAGGGGGAAATTCAGATTACGCATCCATCTCATGTAACTAACGGACTTGTCATCTTCAGTACCTGAAACAAATATATTTTGTTTGATGCAGGTTTAGGAAAATCTCAACATGAAGAATGCCTTCAATTCCGTTCAACAATGATTTATTTAACATGTAGCAAGCACTATTCACAATGAGAGATTAATAACAACAAGAATACCTGTCCTCACGAAGCTCACATTCTAGTAAGGGGAAATAATAAACAATAATGATAATAAAGAAATTATAACTAAAATTACATGTGTGCTAAAAGTAGCATTTAAAATCAATACTGCATTAGAAGGTGAGATGTTTTATAGGAAAAGGAAAGCTGAATGAATCAGGCTGGCGGATCTGAGGGAATGGTTTGTAATCTTAAATAGGGAGATTATGGTATGCTTATTAAAAGATGTTTTTCTCCTCAGCTCCACCCTGTTATATTTGAACGCAGAAGCCACTTAAGTTGCTCAATCTTTCTGAGCCCCAGGTTCCCATTCATGCACTCAATCAGACAACACATTATTGTATTAGTGATGTTGGTTCCCATTCACATTTTGGAAAATATCAATAAAAAACTGACACAATCATTGCTGTCATCTAATCTAGTAGGAAGGCAGACTTTAAATAAATTTTCAGAAAGCAAAATGCCTTGAAAATAAAAGCTTGGAGTGCTGTGAGAGCAAGCCATAAGGGTTGTATAACCTAGTGTCGGAGTCTGGGAAGACCTCAGAGATATTTCATTTATGCTGAGGCCTGAAGAATAACTGGGAAAGTAGGGTGGGCTAGAACGGTAAAGGGTGTTGTGGGTGGAGGAAACAGCCTGTGTGATGAGAGTCTGGGGTCTTTGATGACTTGACAGAAGTTTAGTATGGCTGGAGCAAAGAGGATGAGGTGGGAGATGTCTGGAGAGGTAAGTAGGGGTCAAATCACACAGGACCTGTAGCCATGTAAATTATCTGCAAAATAGAGATGAAGAATGATGCACAGCATCTGGCATTGAGTAGGTATGCAATAAATGATGGCTGTTAACCATGTAAATGATGACAACAGTTATAATGACGTTCAGCAGTGCATAAGCCTAAGCCAGTTGAAAGCTGGTATCTTTGGTGTATCTTCTGGGTAAGGTAAGCTTCATGTTAGAGGCAGGAGGCTGACTTGGGAGTGAAAACTGACTTAATTTAAGTGAAAATGACATTCTCCATTGACTTCTGAGGCCAATGTGCATGTTTCCTGATTTTCTTGGCAGGTGACAAAAGAGTTTGAAATTGGAAACAGGTAGATCTGGTTCCCAGGGTTAAGTCTGCCACCAACTGAGACCATGACCTTGAACAATTTTTTTTTTACCTCTCTGGATCTCAGTGATTTTACCTGTAAAATGGAGAAAGTAATACTGTTCACTCTCAAAGGGATGATTGAAGATCAAATGGAATATTTGGGAAATTTTATTGCAACTTCTGTAATGTGACAGTTTGGTTTGACTTACTCTTCATTATATCAGTGGGGAAAAGATCCTAAGAAAAAGCCTCCTCTTTGTATTTTCCCAAGACCAGGTTCTTTCCGTCACAATTGTGATGTATTTCAACATATTTCCCAGCCTGTGTGATGATGCCTTCTTTGGTTCTTAAGGAATATTGTTCTGAGGCGCCAGTGCATTTATGGTGCTGCCTTAAAATTCAGTCTAAGCTGAAAACAAATACAAAGTTTGGAACTGGTGTTAGATCCTATGACATTCATTCACACTTCTCCATAAATAATGGGGGTCTGTTTAGGTGGCAATAGACAGGTCTAATCTCCTCCATATTACTATAATTATTAACTACTTCTCCTAAAATCTATGGAGTTATCCTTATTGTTATTATTATGAAACTCAATCCCATTTCCATGTCATAAAGATAAACCAAATCTCATTTCAATTAGTTACAGCAGGAGGGAATGAACTTTAAACAGACATTTAATTTCTGAAAAAAAAATTAGGAAGTTCTTCATGGAAATGTTATGGCATTTTGAAACAGATTAATAGTTCAGTGTGAACACATCCACCCTGCAGCTAAATGATGGGTGTATGGTGATGAGGAGACAGGTTAAATGAGCAAAACCAGTTGATACCACTGGTTTGGTTCTAATCAAATAATGTTCACTTTATGACTCTTGAGTGCTATTTTTTTTTTTTTTAATTCACTTTACAGATTGAGTTATTGGTCTTCCATTATAGATGTACTTTATTTATTAAGAGAAAGTAGTTGACTTTCAGGTGATGATAAAATTTAACAAAAATATTGCCACCCTAGATGCTATGGAGAGATTTACATTATCCCCCAAAAAGTCAGACTCCCAAGATGTCAACTTGTAGCTGGGGGCAGAGGGGAGGGAACCCAGAGCTGATTCAGAAAGCTTGTTCATTCTTTTTTTTAATCTTTTCTTTTTATTAACATTCATATCCAAGAGTGTGCCCACTTTTCAGCAGCTGAACATGACAAGGGGAAAAGGTTTCAGTGATGAATTCTGGTGTGTGTCTGTAAATTTCATGCTTGTGAAGTTGGATTAATAGCAAGGCAGACTGAAGTCCTTTTGTTCTTGCACAAACAGCTACAAAGCAGAGAGCGACAATGTGAGCATCCCAGTCTAGCAAGGCCTCGAGGCATGACTAGGGGGACCTCATCGTCAATCTCTGGCCTCTCTTCTGAGGCCTAATTATGGCATTTGTTCCACTGGGACCTGGATGGGAACCACGAAACAAATGTCAGCAAGACTTCAGTGTTTCTTTCAGGCTCCATGAAAGCTGGATTTGAAGGAAATCTTTTAAATCTGTTGCCATGAAATTACCATCCAAGGCCTTTATATATACTTCTCAGTTCTTAGGGAAGGAGTCCTATAAGCTAACCTGGCTCTTGTGTGGTTACAGAAGAATTGGTTTTGAGTGTTTTGGAATATAGTTCCTCGAGGACATAGGAACTGTTGATAGGTGTATGATGGGATTAAACCCTCTATTCCTGGAAAAGAGAGGCCATTTCACTGTGCTAACTGTTATACAAAGAACAAGCCTTTGGGGGGCATCTGTTGTAGACAATTGAAATAAGTTAATATAAGACTGTTGTTAACTGTTTACCTAACAGTTGTTATTTGTTATAAACAGATAAAGCAGTTTATCTAACATCGTTTTAAAAAGCATCTCAAAGTATTTCATCTAATTCCGTTTAGCACAGTTTATAGCCCTACTAATTAGCTCAGTGACTAGACAGGGTTCTTCTTAAATGAGGGCTTGTCTTCGCTAACTTTTTGCAGAGAAATGAGAAAAATAAGGGCAATGTAGCTTTTCTACAAAGCCTACTTAATTTTTCAACTTTAGGCATCAAAAATATCCTTTCTTTTACGAAGTGATGCTGGTGGTGGACGGTAGTTGTTTTTTCAAATGCTCTTTACAAAATACAAAAGATGACAAACTTAGGTTTATTCTCACATTAAGAAAGCTGTTTTTTAAATTTTCAGGTCAACAAAATTCCCAAATCTGAAAACTACTGTCACAGCAAGGGCTTTAGAGTTAGAAATACTACACTTCATGACTTACCAGCTATTTGGTCTTGAGCAAAATAATTACTTTTCTGAGCTTTGATTCTTCTCATTTGTAAAATGAAGACCAAAGTATCTATCTCAGAGAGATTGTAAGCTAGCAACATTCGTAAAACATTGGAAATGGTCCAATTTAATGAATGCAAATGTTCACAAACTGGTGACTAGATAAACAAACAATGATATACCTATGCATGAAATATTATTCAGCAATAAACAGGAATGAACTACTGATCCATGCAATAACGTGGATAAACCCCTAAAACATGTTGAGTGAAAGGAGCTAAATACCCAAGACTACAAATTGTATTATTCCACTTACACTAAACATCCAGAAAAGACAAATCTATAGAGACAGAAAGTAGATTCACAGTTCCCTAAGGCAGGGGGTGATAACAGGGATTAACTGCAACTGGATATAACGCATCCCTTTTGAGTAACAGAAATATTCTAAAACAAGATCATGGTGATGCCTGTACAACTGCATGTTTACAAAAAATTATTGAGTTATATACTTAAAGTGGGTGAACTTCTTTGGTATGAAATAATACCTCAGTAAAGCTGTTTAAGGGCTTCCCAGGTGGCACAGTAGTAAAGAATCCATTTGCCAATGCAGGAGATGCAAGAGACGTGGGTTTGATCCCTACATCGGGAAGATCTCCTGGAGGAGGAAATGGCAACCTATTCCAGTATTCTTGCCTGGAAAATATCATGGACAGAGGAGCCTCGTGGGCTACAGTTCATAGGATTGCAAAGAGTTAGACACAATCGAGTGTGCATGTGCACACACACACACAGCTGTTTAAAAAATAATTTTAAAAGAAAAAAGAAAAAAATAAACTAACATCTGTGAAGCACCTAGCCTATTGTTGGTATGTGGTATGTGTAATTAAAGTGGAAGTTGATCAGTTGTGTCTGACTCATGGACTGTAGCCCGCCAGGCTCCTCTGTCCTTGGAATTTTCCAGTCAAGAATACTAGAGTGGGTTGCCATTCCCTTCTCCAGGGGATCTTCCCAACCCAGGGATCAAACTCCGGTCTCCTGCATTGCAGGCAGATTTCTTACCATCTGAGCCACCAAGGAAGCCCAATGATCAATAGGTGCAGAAAAAGGTTCTGACAAAATTCAGTACCCATTTATGATAAAAACTCTCCAGAAAGTGGTTATAAAGGGAACATACCTCTACATAGTAAAGACCATATTTGACAAACCTACAGCTAACATTATACTCAATGGTAAAAAGCTTAAAGCATTTCCTCCAAGGCTAGGAACAAGACAAGGGTGTCCACTCTCGCCACTTTTATTCAGCATAGTTTTGGAAGTTCTAGCTATAACAATCAGAGAAGAAAAAGAAATAAAAGGAGTCCAAATTGGAAAAGAAGTTACACTGTCACTGCTTGCAGATGACATGACCCTATACATAGAAAATCCTAAAGATGCTACCAGAAAACTACTGGAGGTCATCAATGAATCTGGTAAAGTTGCAGGTTACAAAATTAACACACAGAAATTTTAGATAAAAAAGCCCCATGTATAATTAAGAGCATCACAATTATAGAACTATGTTGGCCAACTTTTCAGAGAACTCTTCCTCCACTATGACTTGTTGGACTTCTCACTAGTGAGACATTAGTTAAAATCATTATGATTTCAGTGTCTATGTGTTACTATAGTTAATATACATCCCTGCCTGCAAGGAAATTGCAAGCTGATTGGGGAGACAAGACCTATGCGTTAAGTAATTAGATGCTTAAATAAGCCATTTTAAAATTAAATTCCAAGTTGAGTCACAAAGATAGTTGTTGGTCTGAGACTTCAGAAAAAAGTAAAATTTCTATGTCAGAAAAGGGGCCCTAAGCTGGATTTTGAAGCATGAAGAAATCAGGTAGAAGAGAAGAGGCAGAGGGGTGTTCCAGAAAGGAAAA
Source organism: Bos indicus (assembly GCF_029378745.1). Taxonomy (NCBI): domain Eukaryota; kingdom Metazoa; phylum Chordata; class Mammalia; order Artiodactyla; family Bovidae; genus Bos; species Bos indicus. The sequence continues at coordinate 82,724,457 of NC_091762.1, forward strand.
GAAGGATAAACAGTCACAGAGAAATGTCAACCATGATCACTCAGAGAGCTGAAAAGAGTTTGGGCTTTGAAGGGAGACAGATTTGAGTTCAGGCTCTGGCACCACCTTGGCAAACTGTGTGACCTTGAGCAAGTAACAATTTCTGAGACCTAATTGCATTAACTATAAAGAGGTGGAAATAATACCTATCTCTCAGGATTAATGTTAGTATTAAGTGAGATATCCTACATAAATCTCTTAGCACGATGCCAGGCTTATAGAAGGTATTTAATAAACATGAATTTCCTTTCCTTCTATGCCCTCAAAAAGGTGATAATTTGGTTACGGAGAAGCACATACTAGGAATAATTTTTTTAAAAAGACAATATCAGATTAAAATAAAATTTAAGAAAAATCTTATTTTAATTTCTATTGGAGTATAGTTGGTTTGCAATGTTGTGTTAGTTTCTGCTGTACAGCAAAGTGAATAAGTTATACATATACATATATCCACTCATTTTTAGATTCTTTTGCCATATAGGTCATTACAGAATATTGGGTAGAGTTCCTGGTGCTGTACAGTAGGTCCTTATTAGTTATCTATTTTATATATCAGTTCAGTTCAGTCACTCAGTTGTGTCTGACTCTTTGCAATCCCATGAATCGCAGCACGTCAGGCCTCCCTGTCTATCACCAACTCCCGGAGTTTACTGAGACTCCTGTCCATCGAGTCAGTGATGCCATCCAGCCATCTCATCCTCTGTCGTCCCCTTCTCCTCCTGCCCCCAATCCCTCCCAGCATCAGAGTCTTTTCCAATGAGTCAACTCTTTGCATGAGGTGGCCAAAGTACTGGAGTTTCAGTATATATAGCAGTGTGTTAAAACCAAATTATACAGTTAATTAGACATTTTTATTTATTTTAAGATCTAGTTTATCAATTAATGCAGCCTGTATTTCTCTTAGCAATACTCTTGGCAGTTTTTAAAATCAATCTTAATATGGTACAATTTACATATAACAGAGTACATCCATGTAAAGTATATAATTCAATGAGTTTTGAAATACGTATATACAGTGTAACCACCAGCATCAGGATACCGAACATTTCCATAATTCTCAAAAGTTCCCTCATGCTTTCTATCCTCCTTTCAATCCTGGCCACAGGTAACACTGTGTTTTCCGTGACTATTGGTTAGTTTGCTCTTTCTAGAATATGGTATAAATGGAATTATACAATATGTATTCCCTTGTGCTTGGCTTCTTTTGTTCACAATGTTCTTTTTAGATTTACCCATATTGTTGCATTTTAGTAGTCCATTCCATTTTATTGTTAAGTGGTATTCCATTGTATGGATATATTGCAATTTATTTATCCACGCTGGAAGATATTTGAATTGTTTCCAGTTTTTAGCTGCTATGAATAAAACTTCAGTAAATATTTGAATACACCCTTTGGTAAACGTATGTTTTCATTTTGGAGAGGTAAATACCAAGGAGTAGAATTTCTGTGTCATTAAGTATATCTAACTTAATAAGAAACTGCCAAAATTTCCCAGCGTGGTTGCTCCATTTTACATTCCCAACATAGTACATGAGAGTTCCAGTTTCCTACATCCTCATCAAAATTTAGTATTGTCAGTCATTTTAATTTTAGCGGATGTTTGGTGAGAAATCACAATACCTCACTGTGATTTCTAATTTATATTTTTCTGATAACTAATGATTTGGGGCTTATTGGACATTTGTATACTTTCTCTTGTAAAATATCTGTTCTTTTGTCCATTTAAGAATTTGGGCACTGGTAGTTTTAATCATTTTTTAAATGTCTGTCTTACCTTGAAATTGTTGTTCAGTTGCTCAGTTGTGTCTGACTCTCTGTGACCCCATGGACTGCAGCACTCCAGGCTTCCCTGTCGTTCACCAACTCCCGGAAGTTACTCAAATTCACGTCCATCGAGTCTGTGATGTCATCCAACCATCTCATCCTCTGTTGTCCCCTTCTCCTCCTGCTTTCAATCTTTCCCGGCATCAACGTCTTTTCTAATGAATTGGCTCTTTGCATCACGGGGCCAAAGTATTGGAGTTTCAGCTTCAGCATCAGTCCTTCCAATGAATATTCAGGACTGATTTCCTTTAGAATTGACTTGTTGGTTCTCTTTGCTGTCCAAGGGACTCTCAGGAATCTTCTCTAACACTACAACTCAAAAGCATCAGTTCTTTGGCATTCAGTCTTCTTTATGGTCCAACTCTCACATCCATACATGACTATTGGAAAAAACCATAGCTTTGACTATACGGACATTTGTCGGCAAGGTAATGTCTCTGCTTTTAAATGTGCTATCTAGGTTTGTCATTGCTTTTTTTCCAAGGAGCAAGAATCTTTTAATTTCATGGTGGCAGCCACCATCTGCAGTGGTTTTGGAGCCCCAGAAAATAAAGTCTGTTCCTGTTTTCATTGTTTCCCCATCTATTTGCCATGAAGTGATGGGACTTAGGCCATAATCTTCATTTTTTGAATGTTGAGTTTTAAGCCAGCTTTTTCACTCCTCTTTCACCTTCATCAAGAGGCTTTTTAATTCCTCTTTGCTTTCTGTCATAAGGGTGATATCATCTACATATCTGAGGTTATTGATATTTTTCCCGGAAATCTTGATTCCATCTTGTGCTTCGTCCAGCCTGGCATTTCACATGATGTACTCTGCATATAAGTTAAATAAGCAGGGTAACAATATACAGCCTTGACGTACTCCTTTCCCAATCCATTGTTCCGTGTCCAGTTCTAACTGTTGCTTCTTGATCTGCATACAGGTTTCACAGGAGGCAGGTACAGTGGTCTGGTATTTCCATCTCTTTAAGAATTTTCTATAGTTGTGATCCACACAGTCAAAGGTTTTAACATAGTCAATGAAGCAGAAGTAGATATTTTTCTGGAATTCTGTTGCTTTTTCTATGATCCAATAATGTTGGCAATTTGATCTCTGGTTTCTCTGCCTTTTCTAAATCCAGCTTGAACATCTGAAAGTTCTCAGTTTGCATACTGTTGAAGCCTAGCTTGGAGAATTTTGAGCATTACTTTGCTAGCATGTGAAAAGAATGCAATTGTCTGGTATTTTGAACAATCTATGGCATTGCCTTTCTTTGGGATTGGAATGAAAACTGACCTTTTCCAGTTCTGGGGCCACTGCTGAGTTTTCCAAATTTACTGGCATATTGAGTGCAGCACCTTCACAGCATCATCTTTTAGGATTTGAAATAGCTCAGCTGGAATTCCATCACCTCCACTAACTTTGTTCGTAGTGATGCTTCCTAAGGCCCACTTGACTTCTCACTCCAGGATGTCTGGCTCTAGGTGAGTGATTACATCATTGTGGTTATCTGGGAAATCCAAAGAAGGAAAGATAACAATTTACTTGGGGAACTGGGAAAAGCTTCATGGAGAAGTTGACATTAGAGATGAGTCTGGAAGCTGAAAACGATTAGGATGTTTGAGGATGGAAGGATAGGGAAAGGTACTGCAGGTCAGCAGAGGGACTAGGAAGCATGAGGAAAAGCCCAGAGGTGGAAAGGCTGAGGTAATGGTCCATAGACCAGCTTGAAATAAGACTGGTGAGTAGGCATATGACCCAGCAATCCCATTATTGGGCATATACCCAGAGAGAACCATAATTCAAAATGGAACATGCATCCCAATGTTCATTGCAGCACTATCTAAAGTAGTCAGGACTTGGAAGTAACCTAAATGTCCATCAACAGAAGAATGGCTAAAGAAGATGTGAAACATGTATATAATGGAATATTACTCAGCCATAAAAGGAACGAAATTGGGTCATTTTAGAGACATGGATAGACCTAGAGACTGTCATACAGAGTGAAGCCAGAAAGAGAAAAATAAATAATGTATATTAATGCACATATGTGAAATCTAAAAAAATGATATAGATGACCTTATTTGCAATTTGCAAAGCAGAAGTAGAGCCATAGACATAGAGAACAAATGTGGGTACCAAGGGAGAAGGGGGAGGGTTGGATGGAATTGGGAGATTGGAACGGGCATATATACACTATTGATAGCTATGTATGAAATACATAACAGATTAGAGCCTATAGTATAGCTCAAGGAACTTGGCTTGAGTTTTGTGGTAAGCTAAATGGGAAGGAAATCCATAATAGATGGGATATATGTGTATGAATAAGTGATTTACTTTGCTGTACAGTAGAAACTGATGCAACATTGTAACACAACTATATTCCAAAAAAAAAAAAAAAAGACTAGAGAGTAGGGAGCAGCATTGTGGCAAGAAAGTTCAATACACTTGTCTCTCTCTTGGGGAGAGTTGCCCTGGAATGGCAAAAGGGCTTCTTAGAGAAAAACACATGACAAAAATTCTTACCTTTTCTAGTCAATTATAAGTGGTAAGACTCTATTCAGGATATAACTAGACAGACTAGGTCCCATACTCTGAACTCCCATAACACTCTCATTTCAAGTTTCACTCTGCTTGTTTATTTACCTGGCTTGCTGGGTTGAAGTTGGATGAGGGCAGGAATCATGTTGGTTTTACTACTGTATTATTTCAGGGCCTGTTTATTTAATGAGCAAATTAATGAAAAATAAAATTTATTTGAGATTTAGAATCTTTGCAATAGAATAAATAGTTGTGAATTTCTACAGCTATTATAACAGTAAACTACCTTGACTGGAAAGTTTAACTAGAAGATTTTTTTTAAGATTCTGGGTTTTACTCCAGCATTGTCTGTTTTAGCAGGGATTTTTACTTTTTCTAATAATAAGAGCTATAATGGAAAAAGGCACTTACTCTACACCAGACATTGTATTAAAATGTTCTTTATACAAAATGAGAAATTTGATGTCAAAAGAAGTTGAATTATTTGCCCATGATTCATAGTAAGTGGCAGAGTTGGGATTTGAATTCAACTCTGGTTGTGGATAAAGTTAGTGATTTTAACCACTCTGTTCTACTGGGACATTGGACTGGTGTTACATCACTGATTCTTTAAACAGAGTTCTTCAACTTGAGCCCATTATTCCTACAGAAGCTTCCGGGTGATGCTCTTGATTTGACCAAAAGTGTGAATTTGAGCACCCAGGTTCTACCTTCAACCTAGACTAGTGTCCGCTGACCAGAAATGTGAAGTACAGTGACTGCGGACTTGCAGAATGTTGAAGCTATTTTGCACTTTAATTTTACTACCTTGCTGTTCTAGGGCAAATTTGGAGATAGCCTATTCATGTCACTTGAAAAGGATTCCCCTATGTTTTGCCTTTCTTTGAAACTGCTGAAATTTGGGAAATATTCTAAGTTAGTTAGTGTCTGCTAAGGTGCTAAGGGGAACTGGCTACAGAGGATGTCCAACATAGCCTCGTACCTCTTTGCTTGGTAAATTCTGTATCGCCTGAAAAATTTCTGCTGTTAAAAAAAAGAAGAGGGACTTCTGTGCTGGTTCAGTGGTTAAGAATCTGCCTGCCAATGCAAGAGACATGGGTTTGATCCCTAGTCCAGGAAGATCTCACATGCCATGGAGTGACTAAGCCCAGGTGCCACAACTACTGAACCCCTGTGTCCTGGAGTCAGTGCCCTGCAGCAAAATAGGCCGCTGCAATGCGAGGCCGGCACACTGCAGCTGGAGAGTTGCCGCCACTCACCACAGCTAGAGAAAGCCAGGCACAGCAGGAAAGACACAGTGCAGCCATGAATAAATAGATAATGTTTTTTAAAGAAGAAAAAATTCAATGAAGATTTATGTATTTTCTATATGTATTAATTGTAGTAAATCTGATTTTAGAAACAGCATTGAGTACACTTGAAACCAATCTTTAGGTTAAAATTTAAACACTCAAGTGGTTTCCTGTTATTTTCAGTTGACTCAAGGAGCTATTTTCTCATTTTTTTCTACATAGTTTTCAAACAAACTGTGTGTGCCTTCATACACATATATGTACCAGAATGCCTCCTTAAAACAAATAGTTTGGGTGTGGTGAAAAACATATTCAAAGTAAGCCGTTGCTGTTGTCACATATCTTATGTGCCTTTGAGCACAATTCCTGAAATTCATTTAGTGGGCATTCACTTAGAATTTTCTGAAGAACAATTTCTCTGTAAATTATTAACTTTTTATTGCCACATTTCCTAGATTCAATTAGATTAACATTTAGTGTCATTTCTCAAATAGGGATGATCATCCTGATTACGCTTTGGAGAAAGAACTTGCACACTATCTACCTTTTAGGCTTTTAATTTATCTTATTTATTTGGCAGGAATGTGTATATGTGCTGGGGCAGAGAGAAGCTGAAAGGGATGACACTTGATGGGAATGGATAAGTTGAGAATCATTCAATATTGAGTTTATGGCATTTGGTTTCCTCTGCCGTGGGCATATCAGAAAGCCGACAAAATATGCAGGCTAAGGAGGATGGATTCCCTAAGTGGCTTCTGAATACAACATTTATTTCTAGCCAGTAAAGTTTAGCAAACCATGTCCGGTGCTGTTGACAAGTAGCACAAACGGAATGACAACAGTATGCTTTTGATGTGCTGGAGAAGGTAGGGTTTGAGACTCCTTGCTTTACTGACTCACCACAGTATGTGGTAAAGTCCAAAGGAGCAGCGGATGCCCACACTGAACCCCCTTGCTATGGTAGCAGCTACTTCAAACATAGTTTCATGAATAGAAGCTCATTTGACCCTTGACCAGAACCAGGCTCTAAATTGGCAGACAGAGAATCGGAGTAATTTGTATCATTTCAATTAGTTACTTGCTGCATAACGGGGAGGTCATGACTTTCTGCTGTGATTACTGCCCATGGCAACCAAGCTTGAATGTACCATCAGTTTCCAAATACTTTCACTTAATAAATGTAACTTCATAAACAAGGCTCAATTGTTGGGGGTGCACAACAAAATGAATTATCCACTCCACGACTGAACGAGCGGAAGATGACATAACTTTGTCGGCAAGATCCTTTCAATTTTTTTTTTCCCCCTTAAGAGAGAAGCTGATAAATGGGGTTAATAACATTGGCTGAATGAGCAGTATTGATCTTTGGCTATGTAAAACAGCCAGGAGAGAAGTGAGTTTGTGTAAGAGCACTGTTGTAGTTCTGAAAGCCGGCAGTTTTCTTTCACTGTTTGCTCTGTACAACCAAAATTCAAAAATCCTAAAATCAATGTTGCCATTGTTGGATCCAAACAGCACACCCTTCCACAGACAATGCAAAGAATTTCAAAATATAGATAGCTCTCTGATACATACAGATCTGATTGTAAGAAACATTGGGTTGTTTTCTTTCTTGAACAGAAAGGGCAGCTTGTTTCAGGGCGAAGACAATGGTGTGTCTAGATGCCTGTGAAACTTCATGAACCCAGTGCAATAATTCAAGCCTTTGATTCGAAAAATGTTTTGTATGTCTTCCTCCACATCTGCAAATACCTCCACTTTCCCTTGATGCCAGCCAAGAGTTGTTAGCAAGTCAATGTTTTCCACTTGAGGAAGAAAAAAAAGTTCAGCACGTACATAAGTTTTGCTATTTGGCTTTTGTTTTTTGAATTAAAATAAAGGTTTCCTTCTTTCATGTCACAATCTATTAGCCAGTGGGAAACCTGGTATCACAGTTCTCTCCCATTCACCCCCTGCATTTGTAGCAGATTTGACGGTGTGTGGAAACCAACAGGAGCACTGCTCTGTGACTGTGTCACCTACAATCAGCTTGTGCTGTGGCTCAGATTAATCATGACAGTAGGCAATATTTCCAACATTATTAGAAGAGAAACCTAATATTTTGGGACATCAGGGATCTCTGAGCTGTTGTCCATCAAACTGAGAACCTTCATTTCCTACTCCTTGGATGGGTAACCTTAAGTTTTAACCACTTAATGGACAAAACACTTCTTTAACCAAAAATAAAAGAGGAAGATGTGGCTATTCTGGTATTTAAAGTTGTGTCTTGAGGTTATGCCCAGAAGGTTTGATAGTCATGCTGTCCAGTAGTGGACTCCCATTCTTTCTTGAAAGATATCCATCCTCATTCCTAGGTTTTTCTGGATTTCCCTCCTTGGGAAGCTTTGTGATTAAAGCTGTGGATGGTGGTAGGATAGAAATCTGTATGCTACTGTTAAACTTTTATCTTATACATTTCCTATCATGTAAACAGAATGAAGATTTGCCAAGGATGTCACCAGAACAATTTCCAGGAAGGAGACTGAGTTTGTGTTTGAAGGATACTTATTAATATCCTTATTTATAATAAGGATACTTATTATAAAAATGGATTAAAGGTATATATGCCAAGTTATGTGATGCAATTTGACAGTACCATTTAGAAAGTGTATACTTTTTAGGTCTAAATATACCTGCTTTGATGTACTTTTACCTTTTGTCTGGCTAATTTAGTTTACATGACCAGGACTGAAAACTGGGTACTCTATTGATCCTTTGATACTCTGATTTTTCTTCTTTGTTGTTAAAAACCGAGACTATCACATGATAATGCAGATGCTATAGAGAACATACCATTATTCATGGCTTCCCAATGGTCTGAAATCTTTCTGTATTAAACTTTCATTGAACACCTAACATAGTCTAAATACTAGGGATTTTAAGAAGCCTTTAGTCATATCAAGGCAGCACACTATGCTTTGAGAATCTGGTTCCTATTAGACATGACGTGTCATGATGACATAATGTGTCATCCATTCAATTCAGAGATACAGGAAATCAGAGCAACCAGGGGCTGTTGGCACACTTTGGGGTTCCTGTTTTAGACCTCTCCCTTCTAGCCCCTAGAAAAGAGTAAGTTTCCAATAAATATGTGCGGAATGAATGATTCCTCAAACTAATTTACAGGCAGTGTTATCAGAAAGAGATCTAAGTCTTGATACATTTCCTTTGTATTTAGCAAGTTTTGGTATGTGAACAGTGTAACATTTTCTAGTTGAATTCTTAACTAAATTATATAATAACAAACACTATACAATTAACCCATCACGCGCTACATTCTCATTCAATCTCAGGAAAAGAACCTGATAAAGTTCAGGACTTTTCCTGGGATCTTTTTTTCCTTTTTAGGCTTTGGCTGCTCCCAGGTCTATCCATCATCATTTTAGCTTTGAAAGTTGGTTCATTTGTCTTGTTCCCTCAGGTCTGTCACCTCAAGCTTCGAAAGTTGAGTCCCAGTTTCTTGATTGCGGTCTTTCACTGGCCCACTCCCTGCTGGTACCCACTCCATCATTCTTGCAGCTATTTGATCTTCTTGGTTTTCTCTGTGTCAGACTCTGCTCAGCCACCTGATGGTTTTGGTTCCAGGCTTGCCACATATTGTCCATTCTCTTTCTGACTTGTCATTCTGTCACTAGGTTAAGCTTCAACCTTTTCTTTATTCTTTTAATTAAGAAATGGTTTATTGTGTTTTTTCTGATTGCATAGTCATACTTTGTTATGGAAATTTTGGAAAAATGAAGAAAAGCACAGTGAAAAACCAAAACATCTACAATCTCACCATCTAGAGAACATCACTGTTGCCATTTTAGAATATGAGTTTCCAGACGCTTTTTTCCCACTATTTTCCTTCCTTGTTTCCTTATTTTCTTTCCTTCTCATGTGTTTTGGGGCTGTTTTGTATAGCTTAGAAAATTATTGGCTTCTTGAGCATTTTTTTCTTTTCATCATCAAAAGCGTTACTTTGAGCATTTTTCTTCAAAGATTATCTCCAAATGCTATAAAATTCCGTTTTCTTCTATTGCTTCTGTAATTTTCCTTCTCATTTCCTTCCCACAGTTTCAGGCCCATATAAAATAACTCATGGTTTAATATAATACATGTTCTTCATAGACTTTTTGGTTTGGCCTGCTTGGATGTACTCTGTTATGAAGTTTTAATCTTGTAATAAGATTGTAATCTTCTTTGCTTTTCCACACATGACTGGCACTTTTTTTTTTTGCTGGGAAAAATATAGGGTATTTCAAGCTTTTATGCCTTACAAACTCTATTACTCGTGGTTTAGCTGCCAAAGAACATAGGGTGTAATACCCAGATTACCCTTCTAGACTTCCCAATTATAAAAGAGACCTATATATGTCATCCAGAAATAATTCTACAAGTTACGCACTAGTTTCAGTCTTTTTAAAACCTTAAAAGGCTTCTTGATCATTCATTCATTCACTCATTTACCCAGCAAAAATTTATGGTGCATCTTCTTTGTCCAATAGAAATATAATGTAAGCCACAAATGTGAACCTCATATGTAATTTATATTTTTCTAGTAGCCACATTAAAGAAGGAAAAATAAACCAGTAAAACTAATTTCAATTATATATTTAACTGACGCAAAGAGACAACTCATTGGAAAAGACCCTGATCCTGGGAAAGATTGAAGGCAAAAGGAGAATAGGGTGGCAGAAGAGGAAATGGTTAGATAGCATCACCGACTCAAGGGACATGAATTTGAGCAAACTCCAGAAGATAGTGAAGGACAAGGAAGCCTGGCGTGCTGTAGTCCATGGGGTTGCCAAAAATCAGACATGACTGAGTGACTGAAAAACAATTCTATTTAACTTGATAGACTCCAAGTATTCTGTGTGCTTAGTTGTGTCCAACTCTTGGTGACCCCGTGGACTGTAGCCTGCCAGGCTCCTCTGTCCATGGGGATTCTCCAGGCAAGAATACTAGAGTGGGTTGTCATGCCCTCCTCCGGGGGATCTTCCCAACCCAGGGATCAAAACCAGGTCTCCTGCATTGCAGGTGCATTCTTTAAAGTCTGAGCCACCAGGGAAGCTCCAAAATATTCTGTATAGATAATAAATATAAAAATTATCAAAACTGTTTCTCGTGTCTTCAAAATCAGTATTTAATATTCACAGCACATCTTAATTTGAATCAGCCCCATTTCAAGTATTCAGTAACCACATGTGGCTGTGGCTACCATATTGGACAGCACAATTCCAGAGACTCTTGCTGGAAAGTCTTATGATGAGCAAGACAGATACAGTCCTCACAAATAGCCTGTACTCTGATAGGAAAAGCAGTCATACATAAGTGAATATTAATATTATACCTACAACAAAACAAATGAAGAAGCACAAATGCCAGGCTAGGCCAAGTGCCAATCCAAATAGCTACACACCCAAACTATTTCTGGGACTGGGTTTGGGTCAGGGGGAAGAAATTCAAGTTCTCTATATTGTTTCCCCCATTAGGTTTGCAATGAACTAATTGTGTGATCTTGTGTGTGTGTGTGTTCAGTGGCCCAGTCATGTCTGACTCTTTGTAATCTTGGGCCAGTCAATTAACCTCTTCCTCCTGGACTCAGATTTGAATAATCACCAGTTCCCTGACTCTAAAGAACCTACATTAAGAAACAAAATAGAAAAACTTACATTTAGGCAACTCTGCCCTATGTGTGTGCTCAGTTGCTAAGTTGTGTCCAGCTCTGTGTGACTCTATGGACTGTAACCCACCAGGATCCTCTGTCCATGGAATTTTCCAGGCAAGAATACTGGAGTGGGGCTGCCAATTCTTCCTCCAAAAGATCTTCTTGACCCAGGGATTGACCCTGTGTCTCCTGCATTGACAGGCGGATTCTTTATCACTGAGCCACCCGGGAAGCCCAACTCTACCCTACTGCTTTCCATAATTATTAGTTTAATGTCTGTGTTCCCTGCCATATTGTAGCTAATGTGAGGTTAGAGAATCTTCCCCATTTGTCTATTTCTGTCTCTTCAGCACCATCCTTCCGTATTTTTTGAATGAATTAATAACTGAAGGAGTGATGAAGACTGAAAGGCTTCCCACTTAAAATCTCTTGTTAGGATTAAAATTCATGTGTTAGTTTCAGTTCAGTTCAGTCGCTCAGTCGTGTCCGACTCTTTGTGACCCCATGAATCACAGCTCGCCAGGCCTCCCTGTCCATCACCAACTCCCAGAGTTCACTCAAACTCCTGTCCATCGAGTTGGTGATGCCATCCAGCCATCTCATCCTCTGTCGTCCCCTTTTTCCTCCTGCCCCCAGTCCCTCCCAGCATCAGAGTCTTTTCCAATAAGTCAACTCTTCTCATGAGGTGGCCAACGTACTGGATTTTCAGCTTTAGCATCATTCCTTCCAAAGAACACCTAAGACTGATCTCCTTTAGGATGGACTGGGGCTCCTTGTAGTCCAAGGGACTCTCAAGAGTTTATGTTCTCCCATATGCTAACCTTCTCCCATATGCTAACCTTCTCCCTGCCTTCTCCTATCCTTTTCTGTCATTTCATAACTATTTGGGTACGCTTGCTTACTCTGTATCAGAAATTGTGAAAGACACTGGTAGGTAAATATAAAAAACTGACAGAGTCCCTGCCCTCAAGGAGCTTGGAGCTTTTTTGATGTGTTGTTACAATTGATAACAGCTAACATTTTCAGAGTTCTTTCTTTGGGTCAGGTATTTGGTTAAGCACTATATTGTGCTTTTATGTGTAAAAATCTTCAGTTTGGTAAGTTGGATACTATTTCATTCTCGTTTTACAGGTGAGGAAATTCAAGCTCAAAGAAGTTAAATGGTTCACAATCCCATTGCTAGTAAGTATTGGAGTGGGGATGCAAAGCATGGTCAGAGATTATGGTCTAAGCCAATGTACTAAAAATCCTCCAGAATCTTTAGAGCCTGGGATGACCTATTGCACATTATGCAAAATTAGATAAAGTGTCATCCTTAAAATGAATAACTGGTTAGATATTAATATTTTAAAAATAATAAAGGGAAGTGTGATCTGTCTCCTTACTAAATCCTCCAAAGAGCTATTTCTTAGCCCACTTACTTTATGCCTATTTCTAACGTGTATGTATGTTTATATATTTGATATTTGTGTTTACACATATAAAATCTAAAAGATGTACAGATAGCAGTTCTGAGATCCTAAGTCACACACTTTTTTTAAGCCTGATAGATGATTGACCATTTCTCATTGATCAGTTTTATTCTTTTCCAAGACACAGTTGCCCTTGAAACCTTAACCATTACCATGAAAATTCCACTAATCCAGTTATTTTGCCAATATCTTCCTGTCCTGAGGGTGTTTATCTTCCTTTCATTTCCTCAGCCAGCCCCCAGTAGCTTCCCTCTGTTCCACTCTTTGTGTGTAAGCTTCCCATAGGAATTTATGGAGTAAGATTGCAGCAACTTTCTACACCTATTTTCTTTAGGTAATGATTTTCCAACTCGCCTCTTCTCTTGTCTTTTTCATCCTTCTTCTCTAAATGTAAGTTTTATTTTTTCGCAAATGCTTTGAGTTCCTCCCCTTAGATTCCTTGCTGCTCTTCCACTCAAAATGATGTTAGTTGTAGTTTAATTCTGGATAACAATATTGCAATATGATTATTCTTCATAACTTTGAGCAATCCTTTCTCTCAAAAATACTAAATAGAAGTATCAAATAATATGAAGTTCAAAATCATGATATCTTTGACATAGTTTTTGAACAACTTATCTCAAACAATATTTGTAAAACTGCATTAACTTGTTTTTTGCAATCGGAAAACTTCCAATCTGCATTAACTTCCCCTCGAGACTCTCCCCTTTCTGTCAGGTGGTATCTGTAGTGGTTACAAACATGGATGGTGTCAGACACATGCAGGTTCAAAGTCAGTGCCTGCCAGTTGCTCCTGGACCCTACTGTGCCTGGTGCTCTCCTCTCTGTGCTTTCACTGGCTCATCTATAAAATGAGGATGACAGTACTTGTACTGTATGGCTGAAAGCTGATACTTACCTACTCTAAGTACTTTTATGATAACATTTAATCTTCATAGTGACCCTATGAAGACAGAAGTCACATTGTACAAACAAAGAAACTGAGGCACAGAGAGATGAATACAGTAATCATAAAGGTAGTGTTTATAAATTTGAATGTTTTCAATTTAATGCTATAGCACAAGCATTTTTCATGTTGACATAACATTTAATTGCTTAGCAAATATATGTTTTAATGGTGACATATTAGTTAACTGTGTGGTTATTCTTTTATTTGCTTAGATATTGGCTTATTAAATATTTGGATTGTTTTGGTTTCTTCTATATTTGAAATAATGTTGTGATGAACATATTTGGACATAAGGTTCTTCTGTAATTCCAATAATTTCTTTGCCACAGATTCAAGGCAAATTAGAATCCAAGGGCAAAAACCCTTTTCTAAGCTTCTGCTCCCTATTCTTACACTTGTTTTCCAAAAGCTTGTGTAAATTTACATTCCCATTATCGGACATGGAGTTCTCTTCTATTTCTGATCATTTCTTCGTCACAGATTCAGGAAGAGGAATTAGAGTCCAAGAGCAAAAATCCTTTTTAAGGCTTTTTCTGACTATTGCTACGCTTGTTTTCCAAAAGGTTGTATACTTTTACGCTCCCATTAGCATGAGCGTGTCTGTTTTACTGCCCTCTCCCTAGGTCAAAGTCATCCTGTAAAGAGCAAGAAACAAAGGTTGCAAACCCTGTAACGCGGTGTCTTTCACTCTAGCTACCTCAAAGGATGGGTAATCTTTTCTACACTGTCAGCCAGCTTGCACTGGCCTAACCCTTCCCGTCAGCTTCATCTTGAGCTACCAGATAATGGTCAGCTGCACTTTAATCTCACCAGAGGAGTCTTGACATTAAGGATTATGCTTCTGTTATCATGTGGACAATTAGGGCCTTTATTTGGCAAAGGCCAGTTAAATTGGGTAGATTTGTAAAAACTAAAGTGTAATTATAAGATGAAATGGTTGCAAGTATTTGAATTGCATCCTTAGTCTGAGAAGTAATGAACATTTGCTGCTTTGGATAGCAAAGAGTCTGTGGAAGAGTAGCTCCATGAGTTCTTTTCAGGAAAAAAAAGAAAACCTCAACTTTATCAGGAAGATGATGTTAATTTATTATGTTCTCAATAATGGTTCTGTGCTCAGAATTTACTTTCTTACACATACTAGCTTTGTGACCTTGGACAAGCTATGAAGTCTTGCCATCTCTCTATTTTCTCATCTTTAAAATGGAGATAATATTACCTATGACTCAGGGCTTTTTAAAAATAGAAATAAGATGTGTGAATTCTTACTGTGAGTACTCAAGTCATGGTTCATTGCCTGATTGAATTTTTGTTGCTTTTGTATAGGAATTGTTAAGATTAAATTTTTTTTTCTAAAGCCATATTTGTTCAGACTAGATGTTAGTTGATCTTTGGCTTTAAAATTGGAGGGGCTGTTAATTAGACTATAGACTAAATATCCAGACTTTTAATATCGTGGGGGCCACTGCTCATACCTCCAAAGAGAAAGCACAAATTAACTCAGGAATGCTTCTCTCAGAATTGTGCTTGCAGTACTTTAATAAAACAATACTCATAATATAAACACCTGTTAGAAAATGAAAACCCCACAGCTTAAGAAAGAAAATCTGTGGAGTTCTAGTTCTGAAGCATGTCTGGGTCATAGCACCCGACTTTGACTTCTTGGTACTTTATGTAAAGCAAGTACATACTTTCAAGAAAAACTAGTGAACTACATACAAGACACCCCTAACTTTTTCTTTCTGTGTGTGTGAGTTTGTTTTACCCCCTTCCTTTTCAGCCAGAAAGGAGGATAGATATTTCAGAATGCAAGAGAATGGCCATGATAATAAGAAAAGACAGTTGAAAAAAAGACTGGAAAGAAATACATCAAGATGCAGCAAAAGCTTACATTTATTGAGAGCCTTTAAGATGCCAAGCCTTGTGTTTAAGCACTTTTCATGAGTTATCTTTATAATAACCAGCGGCGCAAGTACTACTGTTATTCCCATTCTACAGAGGAGAAAACTGAGCCTTGGACTGTTGAAGTGACTTGTGCACAGCAAGTGTGTATGAGATCTGGAATTTAAGGCCATGTCTTACAGATTTGATTTCTTGGGTCTACCCTAGACATATGAGTATGGAATTTTTAACATCTAGCAGGTAGCATGAAAAATGTGACTACAGTAAGAAATTGTCATAGAAATCAAAAGCAGGAAAAAACAACTTGTAGATTATCCAGACTAACCCTATATTGTTGTGGGAACTGAGGGGCAGAGATGCAACTTTTCAGAGATTACACAACCTACTCTGTGGCCAAGTGAAGATACAAATTGCTATCATTTGTATTAAACTTTCAAAAATCTTATATTATTAATATCAAAAACTTCAGCCACACACGAAAGTAAAGCGCCATCTATCATTTTACAGTTACCCATATTTTACCATTTTTGATGACCTTTTTTCTTTTGATCACTCTCTTTAGCTCTTTTCTTTTTTCAGTTACAGCTTTAAGTTTAATGTTGTAGTGAGTAATTTGAGAATTATGTACAATAATATGTGCAGGTAAGCATAGACACAGAAAGAGAATTGATTCTGTTAAATCTGCCTTATTTAGCTTTTTACTTTAGATTGACTCTTTTTTTTTCTTTTTTTTTAAATTTTGTATTGGCATATAGACAATTAACAATGTTGTGGGAGTTTCAGGTGAATAGCAAAGGGACTCAGCTATACCCATACATGTATCTATTTTCCCCCAAACTCTCCTCCCACCCAAGTTGCCATATGACATGTGTTTTCACTCCTCAGTCGGAAGGGAAATTTAAAAGTAAGTAGAAACAATCATGAATTCTTTCTATTTAGTTTCAGCTTTAAAGAAAGTACCAGGATGAGAACATTTATGTTGCTCCCAACTAATATTCCATTGTGGTGCTTAGTTGCTCAGTTGTGTCCAGCTCTGTGAGCCCATGGACTGTAGCCCACTAGGCTCCTCTGTCCAGGGAATTCTGTAGGCAAGAATACTGGAGTGGTTTGCCATTCCCTTCTCCAGGGGATCTTCCCGACCCAGGGATCAAACCTGTGTCTCCTGCATTTCACGATTTCCCAACTTTCCATATCCAAGATAATTCCCCCTCCAGAGCCAACTGAGGCAGAGGAAAGAGGTACTTGGAGTAGGAATTATAATTAGTTTTTTAAGATTAGCTCATCAGAGTCACATTTGATGTTAAATAACTGGCTTTTTAGTAAAATTCTCATTGGACTTGTTTCCCTGTTTGATCTGCTATACCCCTCCACCCCTCCCCCAAAGGAGGCACATTTTAACAAATTTCTTCAAGCTAGGACATTTAAAAGATCAAAGAAGATACCAGAATCCGTCCATTAGCTTTTTATGAACAATGGTTCCCGAACATCTTTCTGCTTAAAATCCTATTATTTTTGTTAATAGTAATATTTTTGTTATTTCACATTCACTAAGCACCAACAATTAGCTAGGCATCAGTTAAGAACAAAGAAAATCTGTTTCAGCACTTAGGTGCTCAAGGCCCAGTTCTCATGCCCCTCTGCCCTCTTTGTGTCCAGTATTTGTCTTTGAAGTTCAGTTGTGCCTGATCCACAGAAGAGAACTTGAGGGAAATGAATACAGCTGAGCATGGACTGCCGGATACCAGAGGGTGAGCTGTGTCTTTAGGAGTATCTTTAAGGGGTCACTTCATTCTCCCAGAGTCAAGGGGTAGCAACACTGTCAGGAGGGCAGAAGGGGTAGTTGGGGGGGGGGGAAAAAGGAGAGAGAGAAGATGAGAGGAGGCTGGAGTAGTTCTTTTTAAAAATCAGTAAAGCTCTAGACCTAGAAATTTATCTCTGAAGAGTCAGATAGGAGGAGGAAAAGGGTCCATGCTTAAAATGCCAAAACGAAGCCCAGCAGATTGATTCTGTGCAGCCAGCATCAATCATGCAGATAGATTTTGCCACAAAATGGTCCAATGTTCCTTTTTTCTTCCTTTCTCTGACTTAGGCGTCCAGATGGTGCATGAACAGTGAAGAATGGGTGGATATTTTAAGACATCTTAACTAAGGTAGGGATGGCGACGCTAAGTATGAATTTCCCAGTTCTCCTTTCTCTATACACAAGAAATAAAATTCCTGTACTGAACTGCCAAGAAGTATCTGTTTCAATGGAACTTTGTGTTGTGCTATTAAATCAAAGCTTGAGTATTCCTTTGAGAAAAGGAGGCTTTGAAACTAATTACTTTCTCTTGATAGGGTCTATTTTTATAGGAGTACATTTAAGTGATTTTAATGTATTAATAATCTACTAAGTGCTTTGGACTTGTTTTAATTTTTCACAATTAAAATTTTTTTAAACTTACTAAGGTTATAAAAGTAATATGTGACCATTGAGGAAAAATTGGGAAATAGATGAAAGCACAAAGAAGAAACTAATCACCTATATGTCTACTTTCCCAAAATAACCATTGATAGCATCTTGATATATTTTTTAAGTCTTTTTTAAATAAATAAACAATCATACTTGCATAATTTAGCTATTTATTTTCTTGTCATTGGAGCTTTAATATATCAAGTATAAAAGTAATAATACATAATTTAGGTCAGGTAAAAAATTAAAATGTAGGCTAGAATTTATAGAATTGATTTTGTAATTTTAAAGCATCAGTGGTGAAATTGTAAGCTCTCTTGTCCTAAGACATTATAATTCCCTTTAATCAGCAACAGTGGCTAAAACATGTGATCTAAAATTGTAGCATTTGCTTACAAACAGAAAAAAGAAGAAACAAAGAGAAACTATATGGACTTGCAGGCCATAAGAAAGCCTTGTGTTACTTAGCATTTAAAATCGTCAAAGATAGAAATTAAAAGTACAAAAGTTGAAGCATTGGTGACCACAGCAAGGCCTCCAGACATGAGTCAGCCACAAAAAATGCTCAAACTCATTTAAAAAGCTCTTTGTCATGGTCCAAAAAAACAACATTTTTAGTGTTTTCCTTTGACTTCACATCCCGCTATTGCAAGTACATGGCTAATTATTATCTGAATGATATCTATTATTCCTGTGTTCCAACCGGATATGATCCAAATATGGCCACAAACACATTATAGTGTGCAGCAAAATCAAAAGAATAATTCTGTTTTTAAGGGTTAATGGTAGTTTCACTCCTCCTCAGTTTGAAACATGGACAATTGCTCTACTGTTGTCTATTCTAGGCAGCTGTGCAGAATAGTAAAGGTTTGGAGATCTTTGTAGGCAGGAGAAAAATTAAGCCTTTGTATACTTTTTGTTCAATATATTCTACCCAACACCCATATGTAAGAGTTGGACTTGGGAGTTGCAACAGGCTAAGGAAAGTTTGCACAGATAGACAGAGTTATTCAAAATTCTGTGCCTACTAAGCTCTGAATCACAAAGTGCAATTGCAAATCTTTTAGAAATTATATATAAAAAATCCTTTCTCTAATTCTGCCCACTGTATTCTGTGGGCTTCACATATTATTTTTGAATAATGAACACATGAAACAGAACTAGTTGAAAGTTAGCAATTACTTCACCTTTTTCAGTTCTCAAACTGGTGCTGTTCTTAAGCCTCTGAAAAATGGAGTGGTCTTATGAAAGAACATGTCCATGTGTAGAAGGAAAAGCAAAAATACCAGTTTAGTTTTAGATATCTAAAAAATGAATTTCAAATAATTGAGGACTGTGGCCACAATTGAAAAGGTAGAGTTAAAATCATTTGTGCCTCCATTTGGTTTCCCAGGATGTACTATTCTGTATCTTTCTTTATGTCTCCTAAGCTTGGCATGAATGCAAACTATTCCTAACACATATATAACTGGGAAGAGTGAGCCAAGGTGACAGGGAGGTGGAATACGGGATAAGAAATATCACTGGATCTAGGATTTTATTCCATTTGTCACTTTGGAAATCATTTCTAAGAAAGATTTAAAAATCCGAATGCCCTTTCTTATCTCACTCTTGTAATTGTTGGGAAAGGAATAATAATAATAGCTACCTCTTACTGAGCACATAATATGTGTTAGGCACTACCTTTCTAGTATCCCATTTAATCATCACAACAGCTTCACAATTAAGTCAAATGCTTACCGTGCCTGAAAGGGCCCGATATACTTTTGGCCCCAGTGACCCCTCTGCTCTCTTTCCCAACTTCTCTCTTCTTATATAAACCATCCCAGCCATGCTGGCCTCCTTATTCCTCACATATAACATATGCACTCCCACTTTAGGGACTTCATACTTATTGCGCCCTCAACCTAGAATGTTCTTCCCCCAAATATCTGAATGGTTTGCTCCCTTACTTAATTTGGATCCCTAGTCCAACTTCACCTCATCAGTAAAGGCTTCCCTGATAATCACAAAAGAACTAGCAGACCTTATCACTCTGTCTCCTTACTTGCTTTATTCTTTTTAATAGTGCTTGTCACCACTAACCTTATATATTTGTTATTGTCTTTCATTGCCCGTTAGAGTGTAAGCACCTTGAGAATTTACAGAATTATTTGAGAAATAGCCTTTGTCTATTCTTTTTCCTCCAGATTCCTATGCTCAGAACTCTGCCTGACACATGGTAGACATTGATTATATTCATTGAATGAAGGAATGAATGAAGAAACTGAACCTCAGACTGGTTAAGTAACTGTCCCAAGAATACATAGCACAGGGCAGAACCAAGATTAGAACTTGAGTCCTTCTGGGGGCAGGTGGCAGACAGGATGTAATATTGGAATTGAGCTTCAAAAAATAAGTAGAACTTGTATCTAGAGTTTTCTGCTGCTGTTGAAATGATGTTGCCTACTTGTAGCCTTCACATCACCATTCCTTTTTAACATTTTTATTCCACTTAGGAACAAATCTTATTATTACAGGAATGATGAATCACATGATATCAAAAGGATAACTAACCAACTTGCTTACATCATAATCTTTTTTTCCTGTCTATCCGTTCAGTGTGCAATGGCTCCTGGCATTTACACCTATGACTCAGATATGAAACTTGGCATAAGAGGGGGACTTGGGGTGCTCTCACTTGTTCACAGCTACATGTTCAAATCAGCTTCTTATTCCACGTGAAGAACTTAGGCCTATAGCTGGCCCTTGGTCTCAACATATGATTATCATTATTATTAGCATTATAATTCCTTGAACCATCTTCATCCATCAGTTCTGCTGACTCTGGTGCTTTGGACGAATGCTGTGCTTTCCCAGCCCTTGGCACCTGTTACCTGTGGACAGTTGCAAGCACCTGGTTTGCTCTGACCGCTAACTTGGACACAGAGGAATCCTGAACTCCTATTTATAGCATCCACAGATATTTTATCAGCCTTTTGGCAGATTGCATCTGTGTGAGGTCTTCAAGAAAACTTATGGCTTATTTCGCTAAACACTTTTGTTTAATCCAGAGAAATATACATCCCATTTTTCTCTACTGGCAGGTTTGATGATGTGTCCTTGAATGAGTTGCTTCAGCTCTCTAAACCACAGGTTTCCCTATATATAACATGAGAATAATAATGTTTTTATTATTGTAGTAACAGAAGGAGTTAGAGACGGCATAGTGTATATTCTTCAAAATTATGTTGAAATACATTGTCATGCACATTGAAATTATTATCATTTTGTGGTAATAAAGAGACTGGTGATGAAGATGCTGCTGCTGTCTTAAGTAATATTGGGAAACTACACTCCTGATATCCTTCCTCTGTCCTTTGAATTATGTTCTAATTAACACCTTTCTACTTCTTCCTCTTCTCCCTTATTCCAGTAGAAGCTGCACAGGAAGTTTCTGCTGGCAATTCTTGGAGCCGGGAATGTAATCCTCACACTCAGGAAAGCATGCCTCTCCCTTCAATCTGTGCTCATACAGGTCATGCTCTGAGCTGTGGGTGTTTTCTTTTTCTGCTTCAAACAGCTCTGTAAACAACTCCAGAATCTTTGATCTTTCTCTTTTTGCACCACCTTAGACCATCTGTTGTTAGGCCTTAAGCCCATTATCACTTTCTGTCCATTTGCCTCTAAAATGCTCTAAGGGGTCTATGGTGTACAGTGAGGCCCTACAAGACAGGAGCCATGCTTCATCCGTCCCCAGCACAAAGCCCAGTGCCTGGAGGGAGAAAACGCTTGCAGTGGGTATTTGTGTTCTTGCTGAAATTTTCTCTCCTCTTCCATCATCCTGTTCTACCTACGCCTATTTGTATCATCTGAGTTTTGTACAGACATTCCACCTCAGCTTGATTTTCTTCCCCTGTGTTTATTCCACTAGGTTTACATTTTCTTTTTTTAAATCTATGGATTTGGTTAAATACTTTAGCTGCTGGAAATATCTATATGGTCATTAGAAATTTTAGGAACTTTTTCAACAGTATATTTTACTCTATTGCTTCCCTCTCTGGCATTTTAAATAGAGAACAGAGCTTCTCTCCCTTTGAGCACTGCTTTTTATCAGATATTAAATTTCTTCCTTCTTTTTAAAAAAAAAATAGAGATTTGCACCTCCTTCATATATTTCTGGCAAATTTCCCGGACTTTGGGAAATTAATTTTGGCCATTACCCTAGAAAGAAAGGGAACTATCTTTCACTTTATATTCATAATCTCTGTTTTTCCTTGTATCTAAATCCTATTAATTCTACTAGCCCACTTCCATTTTTGTTTTAATAATAATAACTAACATTTATGTAATGCTTTACAGTGTAAAAAGTATTTTCACATCCACTCTTTCATTTGAGCCTAACAATTCTATATGAATGGCAGAGATGGTACATTATTATTCCTGTTTCACAGATGAAAAGAAACAACCACACCCCATAGAGTTAAAGTAATTTTTCTTGGGTCCATTAATTTACAGGAATTAGAGCCTTGAAGTTGAACCCAGCTTTCTCAGTCCAAATTCTGTTTGTTTCCTACTGTTCCACACCATGTATCTCTAGAAAGGCCCTAAACATCTAGGTTCAAAGGTCAGCTCTGTTATTTATGGATTTTGTTTCCTCTTTTTTAGATTGCCATTGAAATCCATCCCAAAACCATTTCTTAGCCATGATATTGGTTTTTGTCTTAAACCTACATCTCCACTCTTTCCTTGGTTCATTACTCAACTAAGAAAGCCCATCCTCCAGGAAAGTGTCTCTGACTCTTCAGATTGGATTAGGTGGCTCTGTTTAGAGTAGCCAGGGCACCCCAGTTCATCTCATACATCCCCATATGTCTAGGTAATTGTCCTTTCCCTTATCTGCATCTGTAACTACTGGATGATGGACTGTGTCAGGGCAAGAGCTAGCCCATCATCCCCACCTTTGTGACCCCAGAATCTAGCACATTGCCAGGCACAGAGTAGGTATTAGCAAGTATTATGGAATAAATAAATGATTAGTGACAAGAGGAGTGGAAAGATTCTTTTGGTAGCTAATATGAAGAGATCCCAAGTAGATCTTCTTTCGTTTTAGTGTTTGGGGTGGGGGTGCTTTGTGCAGGGTGCGAGAATGGAATAGAGCATGTGACTATGTGAAGGGACAAAGTCATCACAATGCCATTTCTCTTAAGTACAAAAAATAGCCCTGTGACGTTTCTTATAAAGGAGAAAGAGTATATTCAGCAGTGGACTATTTCTTTCTTTTTTCTTTAATCATTGATGATTGTTCCTCAGAGTCTGTGGCTATAGGTCATGTCCTTATGATTTTTCTTATAAAAAGCAAAGTGTTTTAAAAAAACAGGTAAATGTACTAGTTTTTATTAAGGAAGGGCAGTGGTTTTTGAAATTATACATCCCTCTGAAACAGTTTTAGAAATATGGATGTACCAGATTACTAGAAAACAGTGAATAATTTTGCATTCTTGAAGCCAATATTAATTGACTTAAATCTGGCCAGTGATGTATAATCTGAGTTGATGGAGAACAGAAAGTATTAATACCACATTTGGGTGTTTCAATTCATCTAGCTGGCCCAAGATCTCAATGTCTTTAATGCTGTGTTTGTGTGTCTATAATTAAGGTTGCATTTGGATTTTTTATGACAAAATCCTATTTCTAGAGGTGTATAACTCCATTAAAAATCCCTTTTGGCACTCATGGTCTTTGCCTGTGGAAACAAACAAACTTCAGTCCAACCAGTGAGCAAACTGAAAATGGAAAAGGAAAACAATTGCTTCTAGTTATTACTACTCTTTTTTTTTTAGCATCTTAAAAAAAAAAGTAGCCAGAGGGTTTGAAAAGCCTGAATATAAAATAGTGCTATTAAGTTATGTGTATGGAATTATTGACTTCTTGATATCTCTTGGAAACTCTTCTCTCTGTTAAAGCCAAGTTCAAGTGTCTGCTCCCAGTTTTGTCTTCACCTACCTTCATTTCCTTTTGTCATTTGAATGCACTTGCTGTTCAGGAATGGAAATTTCTTGGACAACAGCCTCAAGTGACATCAAAAATGAAAAAGGGAGCCAAGTTCTCTTTTCTGTGAGAAGACTGGACATGACTTCTCATGTGAGGATACATTTCAGATCCACTATGATAAGGCTGAAGAATATTCATTCAACTTTACATATGATTCCCTCTGTCCTTCCAGGACTGTTTCCTTTCCTGCAATGCCGGAGACTCGAGTTTGATCCCTGGGTCAGGAATATCCCCTGGAGAAGGAAATGGCAACCCACTCTAGTATTCTTGCCTGGGAAATTCCATGGACAGAGGAGGCTGGCAGACTACAGCCCATGGGGTCACAAGAGTTGGACATGATTTAGTAACTGAACCACCATGACCACCAGGACAAGGGCTAATTTTTCCTATGCCTGACATTATGCCCGTCACATTTGTTTAATTTTTAAGGAGTTTGTATCTCTGCATGAAAATGTTGATGGGTAAAATTGCAGTGCCTGGCCCGTAGTAGGGTCTCAAGAGTATTTTGTTGACTTGAATGTTGAAATGGTAATTCTAAAAACCTTTCACAGTAGCTTAAGCATGTGTGCGTGTGCTTAGTCATTCAGTCGTGTCCAGCTGTTTGCAACCTCTATGGCCTGTAGCCCACCAGACTCCTCTGTGTATGTGATTCTCTAGGCAAAAATACTAGAGTGGGTAGCCATTCCCTTCTCCAGGGGATTTTCATGACCCAGGGATCGAAACTGGGTCTCCTGCGTTATAGGCAGATTCTTTACCATCTGAGCCACCAGGGAAGCCCCAGCTTAAGCATATTAATGGTCAATAAAAATATCACATATTTTATCATGCTTTCCAGTTATAAAAATGTTTTTACAACCATTAGCTGATGGTATACAATAACCCTATGAAGTAGGTAGAACAGATTTTATTATCTTTATTTCTCAGATGAGGAAACAGGGGCTTAAAAGGTCAAATGGCTGACTTATTGATACATGAGATTCATCCTATGTAACAACATCTTTGGTTCACAAAACTCATTTTTTTTTTATGCCGAAGCAAAACGCCCAGCATGTTTTGAGTAATACCTTTTATCAGATAAACTGTACAATATTGACAGAAAGGCTTCTCTGCCTATGGAAATCCTTTCCTCATAGTCAATCCCTTACTGACCTAGAGGGGAGTTTTCTATATCCCCAAAGCTTATCTGTCAATATTCCACCACTAGTCCAATAAAAGGTATTACTTGAAACTTGTCTCTATATTTTGTCTGACCAATAAAGGCAAGTAATTAAAAATATTGAGTCAGGATTCAAGACATATTGGGTATTGTGATGCTCTATTAGCTACATTCTTGTGATGTACATTCTTGTGATGTGATATATTGTTATGCTCTATTAGCTACATTCTTGAAAAATAATTTACTGCCTATTAAAATAAAGTTTATTTATTTTTGTTTTTTTAAGTTAGTAATTTGGACTTTTCCAAAAACGAATCCAGATTTTCAGAGCCAGGTACCCTTCAGCATGCCCCATACCTGGCCCCTTTATAGCTGGAGAGAGCACAGATGAGGCACTGAGCAGCAGGTGATTATGAAACAGGACCGAAAGGTAAACAGGTTGAATCATTAAGCTGGCAAGACAGGGTGGCTCCTTTGAAGAGGGAAAGGCAGAAAAGTGGCAAGGTCTTTAGTTCTATTTTGACTTAGCCAAAAGTGGGGTGATTTAGTTCTGTTTACCTACTTTACAAAGTAGAGTTATTGTTATTCAGAACCCAGAGGTATGTATAAGGCCTCCCTAGAGAAATGGGGTTTCACATGGAATACCCATTAGGGCTCTTTAGAAACTTTGTAGCCACTGACCATTTCCACTCTCCATCCACACTCAGAACACTCCAC
Organism: Bos indicus; assembly: GCF_029378745.1. NCBI lineage: Eukaryota > Metazoa > Chordata > Mammalia > Artiodactyla > Bovidae > Bos > Bos indicus. The sequence continues at coordinate 82,750,502 of NC_091762.1, forward strand.
TCTGTGCTACAGGTGTAATGAATGGTTAATTGTTACACTAAAATATAAGCTCCATGGGGCTAGGATATTTTTAAACTGATTTTTCATTGCTGAATCCTAAGTACACAGTTCCAGGCACACCATAGGCACTCTATACGTATTTGCTAAATAAATGAATGAATGAATAACAAGACAGATCTGAAAAAATTGAGGAGAGGAAGGAAATTCAGGCAGATAGACAATTAACAAATTCTGGGAAGGGGAAATGAATGTTTGAGGGACAGTAAGGAATGTAGTCTAGCTAGCAGAGACTTTTATAAGGAAGTATTGCTTATTATCAATGCAAAGTAATAGAGGAAAACAATAGAATGGGAAAGACTAGAGGTCTCTTCAAGAAAATTAGAGCTACCAAGGGAACATTTCATGCAGAGACGGGCACAATAAAGGACAGAAATGGTATGGACCTAACAGAAGCAGAAGCGATTAAGAACAGGTGGCAAGAATACACAAAAAAGCTATACAAAAACAATCTTCAACCCAGATAACCATGATGGTGTGATCACTCACCTAGAGCCAGACTCCTAGAATGTGAAGTCAACTGGGCCTTAAGAAGCATCACTACGAACAAAGCTAGTGGAGGTGATGGAATTCCAGTTGAGCTATTTCAAATCCTAAAAGATGATGCTGTGAAAGTGCAGCACTCAATATGCCAGCAAATGTGGAAAACTCAGCAGTGGCCACAGGACTGGAAAAGATCAATTTTCATTCCAATCTCAAAGAAAGGCAATGCCAAAGAATGCTCAAACTACCGCACAATTGCACTCATCTCACACCTTAGCAAAGTAATGTACAAAATTCTCCAAGCCAGGCTTCAGCAGTACATGAACCGTCAACTTCCAGATGTTCAAGCTGGATATAGAACAAGCAGAGGAACTAGAGATCAAATTATCAACATCTGCTGGATCACTGAAAAAGCAAGAGAGTTCCAGAAGAACATCTACTTCTGTTTGATTAACTATGCCAAAGCCCTTGACTGTGTGGATCATCACAAACTGTGCAAAATTCTTCAAGAGATGGGAACACCAGACCACTGTACCTGCCTCTTGAGAAATCTGTATGTAGTCAAGAGGTAGCAGTTAGAACAAGATATGGAATAAAAGACTGGTTCCAACTAAGAAAAGGAGTATGTCAAGACTGTACATTGTCACCCAGCTTATTTAACTAATATGCAGAGTATATCATGGGAAATGCCAGGCTGGATGAAGCACAAGCTGAAATCAAGAATGCCAGGAAAAATATCAATAACCTCAGATATGCAGATGACGCCACCATTATGGCAGAAAGCAAAGAAGAACTAAAGAGCCTCTTGATGAAAGTGAAAGAATAGTGAAAAGTTGGCTTAAAGCTCAACATTCAGAAAACTAAGATCATGGCATCTGGTCCCATCACTTCATGGGAAATAGATGAGGAAACAGTGGAAATAGATGGGGAAACAGTGGAAATAGATGGGGAAACAGTGGAAACAGTGACAGACTTTATTTTTTTGGGCTCCAAAATTACTGCAGATGGTGACTGCAGCCATGAAATTAAGATGCTTGCACCTTGGAAGAAAAGCTATGACAAACATAGACAGCATATTAAAAAGCAGAGGCATTACTTTGCTAACAAAGGTGCATCTAGTCAAAGCTATGGTTTTTCCAGTAGTCATGTACGGACATGAGATTTGGACTATAAAACAAGCTGAGTGCTGAAAAATTGATGCTTTTGAGCTGTGGCGTTGGAGAAGACTCTTGGGAGTCCCTTGGATTGCAAGGCAACCAAACTAGGCAATCCTAAAGGAAATCAGTCCTGAATATTCATTGGAAGGACTGATGCTGAAGCTGAGACTCCAATACTTTGGCCACCTGATGCAAAGAGCAGACTCATTGGAAAAGACTCTGATGCTGGGAGGGATTGGGGGCAGGAGGAGAAGGGGACAACAAAGGATGAGATGATCGGATGGCATCACCAAATCAATGGACATGAGTTTGAACAACTCTGGGAGTGGGTGATGGACAGGGAAGCCTGGCATGCTTCAGTCCATGAGGTCACAAAGAGTTGGACACGAATGAGCAACTGAACTGAACTGATTGCTTATTACCTGTAAGAGGCCTCAAGCAATAATCATAACTTAAGTGCAGTACTTTCACAACACAGTCTTCATCACAGATCTTAAATGCCGTCAGGCCAATACAGAATTCTCAACTTTAGTTTGTAAAAATCCTCACCTATGTCAAAAACCTAATAAAAGCAAAAACATCAAAGTTCTAGCATCATCATTATTAATGATCGACCAATAAGTGACATGAATCTGTCACTCAAGTTGGCAGCATCATGCTTCTCAAGACTAGTGCTGTATCCTTAGCACCCAGCAAGTGCTAATTTTTAAAAAATGAATGGATGAATATATGTCAAGATAAGTATATCTACAGAGGATCATTGTAAGAATGAAATAAGACAACATAAGTAAAGTTCTTGCATAGGGCCTGGCATGGAGCTAGTGTTTGATGAACAATTAGCTCTAGTACTAAAAATGACCCTAGACAGTAGCTATATCATCTTCATTTTATAGACAAGAATGTGAGACTCAGAGAGGGTAGGAAACTTTCCCAAAGTATCCAGCTACTCTGACACCATAGCTTGTGTGCTTTCCCCCATTTGTAGAGATAATGATGCTTCAAGATTTGAGAGTCATTTCTGTTGGGTGCAGTAAATAGATGAGCCAGAAAATATCATTTTATTCTGTTCCAATAAGAGTCACTGTGAGGCAAATTCTTGGAAATGTTCAGAGATAGTACAGAATATAAATGAAAGCAGAATTGGGTTACTGCTTTTGCTAGACAACCTAATGTTGTGGTTAAGAGACTAAAATATGGTATTGGATGTCTTCAGGTTAGAGTCCCAGCTGCTCCACTTAACAAACTGTGATGTTCAGCAAGTTACTTAACTTCCCCGAGTCTCAAGTTTCTCCTTTATAAAATGGAGATTCAAAAAATCACTTCTTTCATAGAATGAGATAAAGTAATGTATTTACATGTTTAGGCAAGCAGTCTATAGCACACCCACATATATCCCATTTTGGTTATAAAGAATTGGCTGCATAATTGGATTTGTTTATTGGGTCTGCCTTGATAACAATTAAATTGGCATCATGGAAGCAGTAAGAAGTCAGTTTTGAAGTGGGCACTCCATTAAGACAAATGGCTCGGAAGGGATGCTCCCACTTCCCTTGATGCTATATTGTTTTGGTCTGTCTAGCCAGAGAGCAAACCAAACAGCAGTGTATTGATTTACGGTATAAAGACGCTACCTTTACAAGATGAAGGGCTAGAAACTTTATTTGCTTTTAATGAAAGTTCAGCTTCTGTAGACCATAGCCAAGTCAGCTAGAAGGAACAAAGAAGAATGTGGGTTTTTTTCCCCCACCTACAGATTTGATTGCTTTTAATCTCAAGGGAGAACAGAGTCAGAAGGTATTATTAAAGCATTAGCCCAATAACCTCTTGGAAAGATGGTGACCAATGTAAGCTTATAATCTCTAACTGGTCAAAAAAACAGCAAATGAGACCAAAAAGTGACAAATCTGTCTTGTACGGGAATTGGCAATTCCTAAATCAGCTGAGGAAAATTCATTCAGTGTGTTATTTATTATATAGAAAGTCCTATTATACTATGTTCTAATTACTTATAGTAATTGGTATTCTATCAGTTTGTTGATGAAGTTTCAATGTTATTTTCTTCCATTTGCAGTTCTTTCTCTTGAAGAATGTTTTAGGAATTTACCTATATTCTAAAAAGAGTGAGAATATATATACAAACACAGTGATGGAAAAATAATCATTTTGGTTTTCAAAATCTGTATTATTTCTTCTATTAGCTTAATATGGAATTCAGGAATGTGGAAATCCATTAAAAATTTAACATTCGGAAGTTAATGTTTAACCTTTTATGACATGGTACACTTGCTCTGGATAGTTAATTGTCTAGATTAAAATTCATTGATGGTATGTTTTAACACAATTTACATTTGAAATTTGAAAAAGTGGATGGAACTAATGGAGAAATATTGGGTTCCACATTAAATTCTCTTTTGACTTTTCTGAAATGCCCCGTTTTGAAATTAGATTTTAGAACAGACTTTTAATACAAATATAGTAATAGAAAATCTATGTGCTTTGTTCAAACAGATAATGGAGTTGAAAAATCAAGGAAAGGAAAACTGGAAGATAGAAGAGCTTTTGTGTAATATGGCTAGAGGTTTCAAACAAAACTAGGCATCAAAATATTAGAACATGCTAACAGAACCCCATTGTCACCAAAACTAATTAGTGTTCTGCTGTTTAATGCAAACGCTACATGCTGTCTTGACCTTTTTACACGTCGTGTCTAAGGTTGTGCCATAAAACAGAGGGAAGCACAGAATGCCTCCAGATAGCCTCAGAGGTTTTCTTTTTTAAGTAGTTCAATTGATTGTAACAATGCAGGCTGTGTGTAGGACTTATTTAAAGGTGCTGTTTATTAGATCTTGATTACAAGGAGCCAGTGAATTAAAGTAATGTCATGCTAGGGAACAGTTTCCAGGGCAGAATGACTGCCATTTCTTTTTAATGTGATGCTGCATGGTTTAAAATACACTTACCATAGAATGCATGACTTTGAAAGTTAGCTCTCAGTAAACCCACACGACAGACAGAATGTGGAGCTGTGGATTCTCTGAAGAAGATACAATAAAGCAAGATTTTCATGGTGCAGCAATGCAGTGCTAAGAGACAGTTACTGAAGAAGATAACCCAGCAGGATAGTAACTTGCAGACACAGAAGGGCCTTTCATTTGAAAAGCCCCAGGCAGTTTGGAGGCTCTGACTCATGAGCTTCCCTGCAAGGCAGTTGTGGTTTCTAGTTTAGCAAGTGTCTTTTTCTTATGATTTGGGCTCTGACTAAATGTGTTTTCAGAGATTTGTCAAAGGACAGAAGAGGTGTAGAACCTTCTGTGGCTCTTCAAAGCTTCCATGGTGAAGTCCACACTTCTTAGGACAGTTCACAAGATTTAAGAAGTCCATGTATCCCAATAGTTAAGCACACAGACCCTGGGTTCTGATTGGTTGGAATTATGTTCATATTTTGCCATTTAGGTGGCATGAGACTTGGGGAAATAATATTCTCTAAGTCTCCATTTTTTGGTATACGTAAAATGTAGATAATAGCAGTACCTACCTTATGGTTAGTAGGAAAGATTTATTGATATAAGTTAATATACTTTGTATTCTTTGATATACCTTTAATTTACTTAGCATGATGCTTAGCATATAGCATGCTTTCAAGAGGTGGCAGCCAATGATATTGATAATGATGACTATTAATCACCGTTCCAGCCTCATCACATGCCACTTGAACTACCAAACCAGCATTCTTATTTGTAGCCACATGACTCATTTGCTTTTTCCAAAGCACTACAAGCATTTTGTAAGTATTGTAGACATATACCATGGGCTTATGTGTGGGCTTCCCTTCATAGATATTCAGTTCCTGGGGAGGAAGTCATATGTCTGACATATAGTATATTTCCAATGAGTGAGTGATGATTGGAACAAGACTTCCTCAAGGATTCTTTGTTGGTTTTCAGAGAGCAGCATAACCCAAAATGGATTCCAAAAAGCATTAATCCCATACAAATGTTTCTAAAAAGAGGGTTTTGGTCAAATAAGTTTGTTGAAAACTTCTTATTCTATTCCTCTTTCAAGAGCTCAAGATAAACATGTTAAAGAATTAGAATTCTGGGTAAAGAAGACTGTTTAATTTGACTCAGTGTTTTATCTGACCAGGAACCTCACTCCACACTGTACCCCTACCAATTAACCTTCATTATCATTCCCCCAAATAAATTTCGTTATTGTTACTCTTTTTGTGTTGTAATTATTCTAACTACCCAGCACTTCTTTAAATCACAAATAATAACCTTAGCCATCATTCCTGCATAACAGAATTTAACAAGATTTTTTGGAAACTGAGGAGCGGCACTAAGGATTCCACCAACGATTGCCCAGGTCTGTATCCTGTGAATCACGTCTGGTCCCTTTTAGTTCATCCCTCCCCTTCTTGCAAAGACCTCTCTAGTTGTCCTTGGTAAAGACTGGCACGTGTCCCTCTCTGTTTGCACTGCCACCACACTATTCCATTCCGAAGCAGCATCACTTGCCAACCACCACAGGATGCTAAGTGGTCGTTGGTGTCTCTGTCCTCTATTGCGTTCTGTCTACCGCTGCCAGGTAATTGCTCATCGTATCACTTTCCTGGAGGAAGACTTCAAGACTCCTTGTTGTCAAAAGACATGGTTTCCAATTTGGGTTTCCTTCCAAAAGATGTTGGAGATACTGAACAGATGGGGCTCTGGATTCTCTACATCTGCTCCAACCAGAGCAGCTCTATTAATATTTTTTATGTATATTGAAAATAAGATTTTAGTTCCAAGAAAGGATTCTGAATCGTAAAAAAAAAAAAACAAGGTGGAGGGGAGAGAAAGAAAGCCACTGGGCAAAATTGTTATTTTGCATTCAGGGGCCCTGACAAGTTAGTTTCTCATTACTCTTTTCCACAAAGTTTTGCTCAAACCTCACTCATTTAAGGCAATGGGAACCCACTCCAGGACTCTTGCCTAGAAAATCCCATGGATGGAGGAGCCTGGTAGACTACAGTCAGTCCATGGGGTCGCAAAGAGTCAGACACGACTGAGTGACTCCCCTTTCATTTTTCACTTTCATCATTGGAGAAGGAAATAGCACCCCACTCCAGTGTTCTTGCCTGGAGAATCCCAGGGACAGAGGAGCCTGGTGGGCTGCCGTCTACGGGGTCGCACAGAGTCGGACACGACTGAAGCGATTTAGCAGCAGCAGCAGCACTCATTTAATCCTTATATTTTGGCCGTCCTTATATCTCATCTCTAGTCCTTTGCTTAAGTTGTTCTGAAGCTGAACACTGATCCTGTACCAACCATTTTACTATAAGCAGTTTACATACATTATCTCACATATTATCAACAACAGTTCTATGGGCCAGGTGCTAATAATTGTTCCCATATTACAGATAAAGCTTAGAGAAATTAAATAACTGGACTAGAGCCATTTAGCTAATAAATGGCAGAGCTAGGGCTGAAGTCCAGGCCCATCTGACTTCAAAATCCCACATTCAAATGTGCTGCCTTTTGCCTGACAGCATATGACAACTGCCCTTCTTTCAAGTCTACATTTTTCCACAAAATCTTCTCTGATTACTGTATCCCATAATACTTCTCCCTTTCATGAACTTCTTAACACTTACTCTAGCTATTTCATTCATTTGTTAATCATCACACACACATATGCCCTCTGCTATATTTTTAGGGCCAGTGTTTTGTTTGTACATTCGCTCAGGGTATGGAGATTTTGTAGCATGTCTTCCCTCTAGACCTCCACTGCTTTCAACCAGTGCTTTTCCGAAGGCAAGGGGTCACGGGGTTGCCATGAATAGACAGATAGTGAGAAGTGTCAGAAGACCTGAATTTTAGCTCTGTAGCTGGAGGCGGGAAGGGCAGAATGAGAACCTGAAGCCCCAGATTTCTTAGTTGTTATAAAAAGGGAAATTGACACGCTCCATGCGTGTGTGGTAAGTTGCTTCTGACTCTTTGTGACCCCATGGTCTGTAGCCTGCCATGCTCCTGTGTCCATGGGGATTCTCCAGGCAAGAATATTGGAGTGGGTTGCTGTGCCCTCCTTCAGGTGATCTTCCCAATCCAGGGATCAAATCCTCACCGCTTAATGTCTACTTGCATTGGCAGGCAGGTTCTTTAACACTATCACCACCTGGGAATACATGCTCAATATATGCCATTTAATGTTGTTTTCAGGAGTAAATAAGAACTTTTAAAATGCTTGAATGCTGCACACATGCTAAGTATTGTTATTTCGTGGACTTCAACACACATGGATTAATAAAATCTAGAAAAGGATGAACCAGAGCAGACCAAAAGAAGCTGGACAGAGGTTGACAGTCAAGACCATATCAGCAAACCAATGGATACATTTTCTCATTGCAACACTGTTATCCTTTTATTCATCATTTAAGGCAGCCCTGAGCTTTAAATAATCAGAATCAACCTCCCAGGTCAGCAAGCCAGAGACTAACCTTAAAATGAAGATAATATTTGTAATTAAAAAAAAATCTAGTGGCCAGAAATAAAACATTTGTTACATTAAAGAAAGGCTACTGCACACCATACCAAGTCTCTTTTTGTTGTCTGGAGAGTTATAACAATCCTCTCCTGGCAGTTAGTTTTAAGATCATTAAATGATCCTCATTTGCAATATATTTGCAGAAGATTACAGCCATCTAAATTGACCCTGAAGGAAGACTTATTTCATTAATGGGCTGTCCTGTGTTAATGCATAAAGCTAGAAAAATATATCTATTAAATTGTTAATGTGTAAATGATGTTTCTGGCTTTCTTCTTAATTACAAAGCAAAATGAGCCTGAAGTGCACTATGTCTAGGAAAAAATGATCAATTTAATTCATCTTTCAGGGGAAGAACTTTTTTAGTCTATCCCCAAATTCCGGCTGGGAAAGCTCTTTCTAGGCATCAGAGTGGGGACTTTCTGCTTCCGTCAGGGCTACTGCAAAATGTGCAGCCTGGCTAGCTGGGGTACATTTTTCTCCGGATTCTAATGAACATGCTACACAAAGAGGTAATGTGAGTTCTTAGACACGGTGCCTCCTCCCATTCACACAGTAAACCCAGCTTCTGCTAACTTTTCCTTGAAGGATTATTCAGGGGCTTTCTGTGTGGTGGTACAAACGCATAACGAGAATGAGTGTGGATTTGAAAATGAATGATGCTGTGCTATTGCTCACTTATCATATACATGCTGAATATTAATGCAGCTTTAGAAAGAGATTTACTGTACGTATATATTTCCAGTGTATGGGTAGAATCGTCTAACTAAAATCATAATAGAATGTAAGGATAACTGAGGGGACTCAATAGCACCCCCATTTATCTGGTGTGAGGTTGCTTACAGTGGCAGGCAATATTTGTATGGGAAGTTCAGGGGTTTCCGTTCAGAGATGGAAGTTAGTGATGGTACTTTGATTTCCCAGGAGTTTTAAGTAGTTAAGACTAATAATTCTCTTTAGACAAAAACATAAATACACAAAGTCCTCTCTCTTCCCAGTTTGTATGTTCTTCTTTGAGAAGTGGAAATTAAGCAGAACCATTTCATATTTGCTATGCTTTTTGGAAGGAGCAAATTAATAGTTATTGGCAGTATGAAATATAACACATATACACATGTTTGGTTTTGAGATGCCCTGATTTTTAATTTTGCCATATGTGATACCTTTAAAAAGAAAAAATTGAGGTACTGGTATTCAGAACTTGATAAATTCCCAAATTTCACACATATCTGTTTCCTATTCCAGTCCTCATTTTATGATACACTTTCAAAAAAAGTGCTTAAAATAAATGAAACAATTAGAATGGATAGCATTTATGAATTTTAGGGTTTTTGAAAAAATATGGAAATTTGAATATCATAACCAACTTTCTATCAAATTTATGATTTGTGTATTGTTAAGCATGATTCTTTTTATGCTCTTACAGTTTTCAGTGTAGAATATTATTGTCAGTTTGGCTTGATAGATCTTTCTGTGAAAACCAAGGAAGAAAAAAAAGCAATATTCCTTCTAAAAATTTATTTTGTATTTTTCATGTGAATGAGTTGTACTCATCAATGCTGAGAAGGAAATTCCTATTCAAATATTTATAACAGAATAATGCCCCAATTAAATCTGATCAGCAGGCTTTCATAGATTCTCTAATATATTCTTAGCATGGTAGTAAAGAAAAGAAACCTTTTGAAAGGGGAAAAAAAAAGAAAATGAAAAAAATTTTATCTTGTGGACATTTTATAAGTTGAAAAATTTTGCATTATGAGTTTTTTTTTAGAATGATGAATAAAATGTGTAAGAGAAAGTGCTCATATATTGCTACTTGGCTTTTACTCCACCAAAATGATTTCTGAAAGCTGTGCAGAGGGAGGATTTTTATGTTAAACCATCTACACTATGAGATCATTATATTCCTATACACTGAGGACAAGCAGGAGACTATAACTCTGATGAAAGATCCAGACACTCCTCTTCCTGCGCCATTGCCGAGAATAGGAATAAACCTAACTCAGGAAATAGTATTGCAACAGTTGACGATCTCAGAACAGTCTAAAATACAAAGTTGTTGTGTTTGATGGTGGTATCTCTGATCCAGTTGGAGAACACCAGCAGATCTGGAAAGTAATTTTATTTAGGAATTTTAGTTCCCAGCACGTAACAAATTTTCTTTTGGACTCAGTTTTTATCTGTAGTCTAGGCACCTCAGCTCAGAGAAGGCGATGGCACCCCACTCCAGTACTCTTGCCTGGAAAATCCCATGGACGGAGGAGCCTGGTGGGCTACAGTCCATGGGGTCACACAGAGTCGGACACGACTGAGTGACTTCACTTTCACTTTTCACTTTCATGCATTGGAGAAGGAAATGGCAACCCACTCCAGTGTTCTTGCCTGGAGAATCCCAGGGACGGGGGAGCCTGGTGGGCTGCAGTCCATGGAGTCACACAGAGTCGGACACGACTGAAGTGACTTAGCAGCAGCAGCAGCAGCAGCAGCAGGCACCTCAGCTATTTTTCTACTAACTCTGGGGAGAGTCATTCCTTCTATCTCAGTCTTGTACAGATCCATTTTTTTAAAAAGTGAATTAATTTCCAAGAATAGTTGTGGTAGTGGTTCTCAATCAAGAGACTTTTGCCCCCTAGGGGATATCTGGCAGTGTCCAGAGACATTTTTGAGGGGCTTCTCTGATGGCTCAGTGGGTAGAGAATCTGCATGCAATGCAGGAGACACAGGAGATGTGGATTGGATCCACGGGTTGGGAAGATCCCCTGGAGAAGGGAGGTGGCAACCCACTCCAGTATTCTTGCCTGAATAAAATCCCATGGATGGAGGAGCCTGGAGGACATGACTAAGGACCTCCACCCAAGAGACATTTTTTATTTTCAAGCTGGGGGTGGTGGGGTGGGTGGGGAATGCTGCTGGCATATGGTGGATAGAGGCCAGGGATTCTGGTTAAACATACTATAAAGCACAAGACAAACCCAACTCAACCCTGATATCGAAGAAGAACCCAGCCCAATATTTCAGTAGTTCTGAGGCTGAGAATCCATGAGTTAATGTAATGCTGTTAAAAACATATAAATGCAAAAACTTAATAGTTTACCAGAGTAGATACTTGTTTTTTGCTTATGTAAAGTCAAAATGTATGTCTCTGATCAGTGGTCAGGTTTCCTCCAAATAGGGATTTAGAGACCCAGGCTCCCTCCACCTTGTGGCTCTTCATCACTTAAAATTAAAGAGACACTGATGTATAGAACAGTCTTATGGACTCTGTGGGAGAGGGAGAGGGTGGGAAGATTTGGGAGAATGGCATTGAAACATGTAAAATATCATGTAGGAAACGAGTTGCCAGTCCAGGTTAGATGCACGATGCTGGATGCTTGGGGCTGGTGCACTGGACGGCCCAGAGGGATGGTATGGGGAGGGAGGAGGGAGGAGGGTTCGGGATGGGGAACACATGTATACCTGTGGCAGATTCATTTTGATATTTGGCAAAACTAATACAATTATGTAAAGTTTAAAAATAAAATAAAATTAGAAGAAAAAAAAAAAAAAAACATGGTATCCAAATGTGCTGGAGGAGAGTGTATGAAGGATTGCTCTTAGGAGATTTTTATGGACTAAACTTATGCCCATAGGGTTCCCCTGGTGACTCAGATGGTAAAGAATCTGCCTGCAATGCAGGAGGCACGGGTTTGATTCCTGGGTCAAGAAGATCCCCTGGAGAAGGGAACGGCTACCCACTCCAGTATTCTTGTCTAGAGAATTCCATGGACAGAGGAGCCTGGTGAGCTACAGTCCATGGGGTCACAAAGAGTCAGACACAACTGAGTAACTAACACACACACACACACACACATCCACACCCACATCCGTTTGATCTGGACTAGTCACGTGGCCACACCTAAATGCAGGAGAGGCTGAAAGCTAAGTGATGCATTCAGCTAAGTATCCAAGTAGAAGAGGAAGTGGGTTTAGAATACAGCAAGCCACTCTCTACCACACTCCATATTTTTTCCTACCAAATATTAATTTCTATTCAAATGAATACCCTTCCTTTAATTTTCAGGCCATTCAAAATTACAATTCAATTAAAATTTTTTTCTGCCTAATTTGATGTCATTTGCAGTTTTGGTAGCATGTCACAGCTCTTAAAGTATCTTCACATACATTATCTTTCTTGATCCTCATGAGAATTATGTGATTTGAAAGAGAAAAACTATTTAATGAACATTTACACAGTGCTCAAGAATTTATTTATACTATCTCATTTCATTCTTATACTAGTCCTATTTTATAGATACTATCATTATTTTGCATTTAAAAATAAGGCTTAAAGAGGTTAAGGGACTTGGTAGAAATGCCAAATCCTGTGCTTTTGCTGCCTCCTGTAAGATAATTGTCAGGTATTATTAGCCTCCTTTTTTAGCTAAGAAACTCATATCTCAAATCTTACCCAGGGTTACACGATTATAAAGTGGCAAAGCCAGGACATGAACTCCTCTCTTGCACTCTCAATCCTGTGCTTTCTCCCTGACCGCTCCTCTGCGGATGTACTCTATTTCACCAACCAAGTCTATCAATAAAGCATTAAATTTTCTCTTGGAAGGATCAGCCTTTCTAGAACCCTATTCACTATATCCCCTTAGGGTTGACAATAACCCATGAATGATTGTTACTTAAGCCTGGAACACACAGGAGAGTTCAGATATAAGATAAAATAAACCTGGGTCCAAATCTTCACTGTAACGCTTATTAGCTAGGTGGTGCTCAGCAAGTCCCTGAACCTCTCTAAGCCTCAATTTCTTCATCTGCAAAGTGAAGATAAAATGCCCATTTCTCAGAATGGCTCAGGGTGAAATGAGACACTTGTGTAAAGTAATTCACAAAGTATGTGCTTGGTGCTCGAGAAATGTTCATTCCTTTCTCCCCTACTTCATCTCCTATAGTGGATATTGTGGGTTTTCAGCCTTATTGCATTCCTTTTTTTTTTTTTTTATAAAGCTGTTCAGTTGCTCAGTTGTGTCTGACTCTTTGCAACTCCATGGACTGCAGCGCTCCAGGCTTTCCTGTCCTTCACCATCTCCTGGAGTTTTCTTAAACTCATGTCCATTGAGTCGATTGATGCCATCCAACCGTCGCATCCTCTGTCATCCCTTTTCCCTATCTTTCCCAGCATCAGAGTGTTTTCCAATGAGTTAGCTCTTTGCATCATGTGGCCAAAGTATTGGAGCTTCAGCTTCAGCATTAGTCCTTCCAATGAATATTCAGGGTTGATTTCCTTTGATTAACTGGTTTGATTTCCTTGCTGTTCAAGGGACTCTCAAGAGTCTTCTCCAACACCACAGTTCAAAAGCATCAACTCTTCAGCACACAGCCTTTTATTTGTCCAATCCTCACATATGTACATAACTACTGGAAAACCATAGCTTTGAATATTCAGACCTTTGTCAGCAAAGTGATGTCTCTGCTTTTTAATACTCTGTCTAGGTTTGTCATTGCTTTTCTTTCAAGGAGCAAGCATCTTTTAATTTCATGGCTGCAGTCGCTGTCCACAGTGATTTTGGAGCCCAAGAAAATAAAGTCTGTCACTGTTTTCATTGTTTCCCCATCTATTTGCCACGAAGTGATGGGACTGGATGTTACAATCTTTGTTTTTTGAATGTTGAGTTTTAAGTCAGCTTTTCCACTCTCCTCTTTCACTTTCATCAAGAGGCTTTTTAATTCCTCTTCACTTTCTGCCATAAGGGTGATATCATTGGCATATCTGAGGTTATTGATATTTCTCCTGGCAATCTTCATTCCAGCTTGTGTTTCATCCAGCCTGGCATTTCACATGATGTACTCTGCATATGTTAAATAAGTACAGTGACAATATACAGCCTTGACATACTCCTTTTCCGATTTGGAACCAGTCCATTGTTCCATGTCTGGTTCTAACTGCTGTTTCTTGACCTGCATACAGGTGTTGCAGGAGGCAAGTAATGTGGTCTGATATTCCCATCTGTTTAAGAATTTTCCATAGTTTGCTGTAATCTACACAGTCAAAAGCTTTAGTATAGTCAATGAAGGAGAAGTAGATGTTTTTCTGTAATTCTCTAGCTTTTCCTATGATCCAATGGATGTTGACAATTTGATCTCTGGTTCCTCTGCCTTTTCTATATCCAGCTTTTACATCTGGAAGTTCTTGGTTCATGTACAGTTGACGCCTAGCTTGAAGAATTTTGAGCATTAATTTGCTATTGTGTGAAATGAGTGCAATTGCACAGTAGTTGAACATTCTTTGGCATTGCCCTTCTTTGGGATTGGAATGAAAACTGACCTTTCCAGTGGCCATTGCTGAGTTTTCCAAAGTTTCTGGCATATTGAGTGCAGCACTTTAACAACATCATCTTTTAGGATTTGAAATAGCTCAACTGGAATTCCATCACCCCCACTAGCTTTATTCATAGTGATGTTCCCTAAGGTCCACTTGATTTCACACTCTAGGATGTCTGGCTCTAGGAGAGTGATTACACCATCGTGGTTATCTGGGTCGTTAAGATCTTTTTTGTGTAGTTCTTCTATGTATTCTTGCCACCTCTTCTTAACATCTTCTGCTTCTGTTAGGTCCTTTTGATAAAGACACCTCCATATCTATTTTGGGCATTCTCTCTTTCTCATTGTGCATAATATTGATGGGGATGTAAATCAAGTTTCTCTTCTCTCCTTTAGCCATGGGATGTTACTAAGACCCAAGTTGCGGCAATCAGTCTCTTTCTCCTAGGATTCTGAACATTGAGTGTAGTAATATAAAGACAGAAAAAAAGGTTAATATTCATTCATTTGAAAGGCAGGTTACTATGGAGATTCTTAGAGCTGCATTTTCTTTTCCAAACCTGCTTCTTCAGCCATGCAGTAGGTTCTGTATACAGCTGTATCTTTCCAATGTAATCTTTTTCTACTAAAGTTAACCAGAATGAGTTTCTTTGGGTTATCAAATAACCCAAAACACTTACCCAGTTCTATGGTGATTAAATTTTTTAAATCATTGACAACAATGTCAAAAGGTGCTAATTGCAGAAGCTTGATAAATACAAGGATCTATTACAGCTATAATTTTTTCCTCAATAGACCTGTTTAGGAGGATATTAAATTAGTGCAATTGGATTGTTTTTAAACCATAATCTTGTAGAAACTGATAGATTTTTGATGATCATTCACTAATATTTATCCAAGTATGACTTTCCAGAACCTGTGCAAATAGATTAATACAAAGAAAACTTAGACATGTTCCCTGACCTTAAGGAATTTCCAGTCATGGTAATCTAGGCCAGATGAAGTTTTCTCCATAATTAAGGCAAAGAATATATATATATATATCTGTCTCATTGGCCCTGAAATTATGTGGACTGTCAGTTTCTCCCCACCCACCCCCCCAAATTAACCCAATAATCCATTCTGGTCAGCCTTATTAGAGATATGAAGTGTTTTTACCTATGTAGAATGTTTAAGGATGAGAAGGCCCCTGGCAATTCTTCTTTAACATGTGTCTGCTTGCTTTGGAGGCCCAGTAGCATAGAGCATGTGCAGAGACCCAGGAAACTATTTTACAGTAAAATTCCTCTGGGAGGTGCTGGTTTCAAACCTCACAGGCTTCAAAGCCAACATGTGAGGGTTCTAGAACTGCTATAGGGGAAGGTTTCATGCAGCTGAGATGCCTCCTCCACACTTTACTACTCAATTATTAAACTGTCAGTCTTTCCCTACCAGCATTCATTTTCTGGGGTGAACAGCTGGAGCAGGAAGGTTAGAAAAGATGATCTGTTAGTGCTGGGAAACAGTGCCTTCTACCCAAGAATGTAGAGAACAAAAAATGTACATTACTATTTGATGGCTTTACTCTAGCCCTATTATGAGTCTTTAGTTCACAAAGTATAAAATTAGACTTGCCAAGGGATACTCTCTGTACCTTGTTCAAGTCCCAGAACCAAACTGTAAGGAGGTGAATGCATTCTCTTAGGACTGGTACAATCAAATATCTACTCATTGGCAGGTCTATATTAGTGAGGAATCTACCAGTGATAGGAAGTCACTTTTGAAGCTGAAATTTGATATATAGAGATAAGGTGGCAGGATCTTAAAAGACTAGAATCATTTTTCAATCAGCCAAAAGTTGGTTGAGTGCCTACTATATGCAGGGGAGGTGTACTCTTTCTAAGAAGACATTGTGCTTACCGTCAAGCTGATTAAAATATAGTTGATGAGCCATTACTTCTATATATCTTGTCCATATAGACATAAACATTTGAGAAACAACTAACAGCAAACAAGTCATTCAACTATGTTTCAACCACACAGTCCTTTCTGTGGCTGGGAGATGCCACATCTCTTTTCACCATAGTGTCTTTTTATAAATGCTAATTCTTAGTCATATATTCAGTTTTTATTGAGTGATTTCTTTGTGTCAGGCACACAAGACTCATGAAACTTACTTTCTAGCTGGGAGAAAGAGACATAGTGAGTGAAAGTCGCTCAGTCATATCCGACTCTGGGAGTCCATGGACTGTAGTCCACCAGGCTCGTCTGTCCATGAAATTCTCCAGGCAAGAATACTGGAGTGGGTTTTTATTTCCATCTCTAGGGGATCTTCCCAACCCAGGGATCAAACCTGGGTTTCCTGCATTGTAAGCAGATTCTTTACTGTCTGAACCAGGAAGCCCCGCAAAAGTAAAACATCACCAAGAACTGTTAACTACTATAAAGGAGCAGTTTCAGTGTGATATGGTAGGCGGTGACTGGTGTACAGTGAGGGGTGAAGCTGCATCCCATATGGTGGATGGGGTTTCTTGAACAAGCAGTTTTGAACTGAGATACAAATATTGGACCCAGTTATAAGAAGATCTTGGATAAGAGCACTCCAGGCAGAGGGAACAACAATTGCAAAAACTTCATGAGACAGAAATGAACTTACATGTTCAAAAAAAAAGAGAGAAGATGAAGGGGCTAGAGAAGAGTGATGGGGGGTGGGTGATGAATTGGGGGTGAGACTAATAAGAGACAAGGTCTTAAAGGAAGGAGGGACAGATCTTAGGTTGTCACAGGCTGTGATAAAAAGTTTGCTGTTCTGTCTGGAATGACCTGGCACTTACTCTCTGCTTAAATCATACTTCCCTCCTTAGCTCAAATGCCCCCTGTCCATGGAAGCCTCCTCTCATACCCCAATCTAGAATATTGTCCCCATTATTTGATCTCACTGAACAGTGTACTTCTATTTTGCTGCACTTGTTACTGTTGAAGATAAATAATTATTCATGTAATTATTTGTTTAATATCTTTTCTCCAAACTAAACTATAGGATTCTTGAGGGTAGAGATTGGTTTATCTCTTTCACTGCAATGAGAAAATTAAATTTACTCAGTAAACACTTATATTTTAGCATTTGCTATATGCAGAACATGTAGAAGATGCTCTCTCTCTGTCTATACACACACACACACACACACACACACACACACATATGCACATATACATATATATGGGGCTTTCTGGGTGGCTCAGATGGTAAAGAATCTATCTGCAATGCAGGAGACCCTGGGTTCAATTCCTGGGTCAGGAAGATCCGCTGGAGAAGGGATGGGCTGTCCACTCCACTATTCTTGCCTGGAGAATCTATAGACAGATGAGCCTGGTGAGCTACAGACCATGGGGTTGCAAAGAGTCGGACATGACTGAGTGACTGACATAGATACAGATACATATATGTCTATATTTATATAAGGAATGAAAGAATGACAATGTCTTTTTTATCCATTGCCTTCCAATCACTTTCTCTCCTGGAATATGCAGCTGCTCACTTTGTACACGAGGATGTGGAACGTTCCATGAGATGCATATAGGGTCATGTGTCCCACCCAGAGGTTTGAGTCAGGGCTAAAGCTAGTTAACAGCAACTCCATTCTTTTCCTAAAGTCTTTGACCATATGTTTTCAGTTCTGAGTGAGAGCGAGGTACTTCCTTCTCTAACCTTTTTTTCTTTTCAAATCCTTCTCTTCCTTTCCCCCTAAATTAGCAGTGTATGGAGAATAGCTGGTATAAAGAAAGAGAATGTGAGAGGTGAGGATCATGGACAAGGTTCACATCATTAGTGTTTTTTTCATTGCAAGCCATGATTTGGGCCATATTGTAGATAAAAGCTTATTGTAATTGTTAACTGTATTAACAGTTACATTATGGTACCAGATATGACATCCTTATATACATCTAGGAGTCATGCTGAATAGCCAAGTGAATTAGATTTAGAAGGAAATTTGTGTCTCATTCCATGGAGCCTGTCCATAGAAAATGGACAGGATTTGAGGACAATACTATGGTTTGTGTTAGATTGTCCAGTAATAGGTCAAGAGGCAGTGTTGCTAAGAATGAGCCCTAAATACAGAATCAAACCCAGTTTTAACTCCAAGCTTTGTTACTTGGTAGCTATATATCCATATGCAAGATAATTTGTTGGACTATTAGTTTTGTAATCTGTGAAAGAGGATAACATTTAACTTTACAGGATTGATAGGAAGATTAAATGATATGTTCAAAGAATAGCTCCTGGTCCATAGTAAGAGTTAAGACATAAATGTTTGCTGAACGAATATTATACTATCCAATGAATTATGTTTTCCTGATTGATCATGAAATCAGGATGATCATGATCCATTCATTTATTCAATAAAAACTTATATTTGCTTAAAAATTTCAGAAACTGGTTTTAAAGACACTTTTTTCAGAAATATATTTCTGGATTAGAAAAGAGTAAGTTATTGAAATCCTTGATTGATAATAACAATAACTACCAGGCATCGTAAGCCTACCATGAGCCAAGTACTAGGAAAATGCTTTTCCCGTATGATCCCACCTACTCTTATTACAGCTTCAGAGAAAATAACTAAGTTTCCCAGGTGATCCAACTAGTATATTGAGGGACCGGGATTTTAAACTAATTGGCTGGGCTCCAAAACCTGTGTTCTTAACAGATATCAAATGCAGCCTCCTTCTTGAGATTGTTGTGAGGACCAAATGATACAGCACATGAATATGCTTTATCACACTAATAAAGCACTGTGTAAATGGTCCTTTATTATCATTAGTATCATTAGAAGTGATTGATTTGGTGGTATTACCCAGGGTCAACTATGCTTCTGGGGGTAGCCAAATGCCAGTTACGACACGCACTTGAAAATTCTATTATTTGAATTAAGTTTTTGCCTCTGTTTTATTCAGAGGCCTGAAGTTTTCTTTCCTCCTTGCCTGACCTTTCCGAATTAGATTTGTTGATGGGTGGATGGATGGCAAGTGGCCCTTCTGTGTCTTTCTGGAGGATGCCCATTCAGTGCCTTCTTGTTTATAACGATGGCATAATGGCAGTTGGCCATGCTTTGCTTTTGTTTCAAGCTTGGGAAAGAGCATCTTTCTTAAAATCACCCTGATTCAGAATTCTTCCAAACCACAACACAGTGGCTTTGTAAAAATCAGGTGATTTTGAACTCATCATATTCTCATTTTATAAGAGAAGGGGAAAAAAATCTAAAATGTCATTTTCCATTCTCTGTGTTCTAAGCACCCTCTCTCTCATCAGTCCCCTGCCAATACCTTACTGGCATTCAATAAAAATGTATTTTCATTTTACAAAATGGACTAATCAGGTCCTTTGGTTTTTTTCTAATTCGTGTCCTCAAGACATACGGAATATCTGGCTGTCTAAGGAAATGTTTATTTGTTTTATTCTATTGTCCAGTAAGCTTATTCCAAGTTCAGGCTCTGTATGTGTGTTTATATAGATAATGTGTCACATTAAAACCAGAGAAAATCATCTACTAAATTATTCTTTACTTGCAGCAAATCAATCTGGTCCCTTACATCTACCAGAGAAGTACAAATGGCACTGAACATCCTCAGAGTGGTTTATGTCCTTGACAGGTCAGTCAGAGGGCAGCTGAAACTGAAGAAGTCATATGCCACAGTGCCAGCGGAAATGAAAATTATACCACTCATACTAACGAGTGCATTTCCAAAGGGACTATTTACTGGCATTAGAAGTCTCTAAGCAGATGCCTCTGAACTTAAAATACACTTAATTCCTAAGGATTGTCTTGTAATTAATTTACCCAGATAGACTCCATGAGGCGAATACAGGGCAAAGCATCACATTGCTCAGCAGTTTGCAAACTTCGGGGAACACTAAGATAAATGATTTGATTTTTTAAAAACATCTAAATTGATTTCCCTTATAACAGAATTGTGACCAGCACACAGTAAAGAAAAATACTTTCCAATTTTATAATCCAATCTCCTTTAAAAAAATCCAGCTACTGTCACAGGAAGGACTCCATGTAGCTGACATCAAAAGAATATCACTCATACTTTGGTTACAGCTTTTATTTCTATTGCTAGTCTGTAAACATCTCATTGAATGTGGTGAGCTGTCCTGACTGTTCTCGTTATGTACACAGTGCTGAACAACAACGAATAGTTTTAACATACCTCTAATTAACAGGGCTTGTATTTCATGAAGAACAGCCAAACCCCACGGGACTGCTGACAGCTGTAGTTTTCCAGTTTTAAGGAGTACAATTTTTTAAATGTTCAGATTTTTTTCTGAGGTTTTGGTGAAAATTTGATAAAATGACTGTCCCTGAAGGTTAAATATCATGGTGTGACATTTGGATGAGCTGGTACACTAATTGGGGGGGCATTAAGTATCAGTCAGCTTTCTGGTTTTTTTCTCGAAGCTAGAGTTTTGGACTCGTTTGAATCAGAGTCCAAATCTTGCTGTCCCCTTGACCTTAGGTAAACTTCTTAACCTGTATAGGCCTCAGTTCAATTCCTTAATAAAAGGAAATGATGATTATGATAATAACTGGTGGAATTTGAAGAATGATGATGTAATGTATATGTTCTACCTAAAATAGTGCCTGGCACTTACTTAATAAGTGGTGGGTTTTATTATTATTATTTGCTTTTACACTATGACACCTTACTCATTTATTTTATTCCCTTAAAAGATATTTATCATACAAATTGATAAAGAAGTTGTGGTGTATATACACAATGGAGTACTACTCAGCCATAAAATAACGAAATTTTGCCATTTGCAACAGCATAGATGGGCTTGCGGTGGGTATTGAAAGTGAAAGTGAAAGTGAAAGTCGCTCAGTCGTGTCTGACTCTTTGCGACCCCATGGATTGTGTAGTCCCTGGAATTCTCCAGGCCAGAATACTGGAGTGGGTAGCCTTTCCCTTCTCCAGGGGATCTTCCCAACCCAGGGATCAAACTCAGGTCTCTTGCATTGCAGGCGTATTATGCTTAGTCAAATAAGTCAGGCAGAGAAAAACAAATGCTATATGATATCACTTACATGTAGAATCTAAAAAAACCCCTAGTGTATAGAACAAAAAAGAGACAGATCCACAGATACAGAGAACAAACTAGTGGTTACCAGTGGGAAGAGGGAAGTGGGAGAGGAGCAAGATAGGGGTAGGGGATTAAGAGGCAGAACTGCTAAGTATATAATAAATAAACTACAAGGATATATTGCACAGCGCAGGGAATATAGCCAACAATTTATAACTGTAAGTGGAGCATAATCTTTTTTTAAAAAGTATTTATCTTGTGCTTACTCCGTGCCCTGCACTGTGTGGGCATTTTCACATATCTCATCTGTCTTTTTCTTCACTACAACCTCACAAGTAGGTTTCATCATCACTAGTTTATAGATGAGAGCAATGAAGACAGAAGGGTTCTGGAATTTTCTCAGATTCACACATCTAGTCAAGGATGCAGCCAGACTTGACACTCAGGTCCATCTTTAATAAATACAGACTTGTGTCTACTAGGAATTAAGCACCCAACTACCGCACTGCAAAGACCAAGATTAATGAGACATGCCTCCACTCCCCAAAACATCACGTTCTATTTGGGGGTGAGGAGGGAGGAGACAAGTACCAACTAAGCCAGACCATGACAAAGTCTATCCTTGTGGTAAAAGAGATGTGAAGGAGACTCAAAGAGTGTACAACTACTGTGACTGGGAAAACTGGCAAGGAGAGTGCAGAGGAGATGACTTTTGAGCTGGGTCTGGAAGAATGAATGAAATTTTAATAGATAAAGAAGAGTATTCCAGGCAGAGGGTATTTGCTGCATGAAGATGTGAAAGGCTTGGGGTATTTGATGTGTGCTAAAGAGGCACATGCATGCCTAGGTGTCCAACTCTGCAACTCCATGGACTGTAGCCCACGAGGCTCCTCTGTCCACAGAATTTTCCAGGCAAGAATACAGGAGTGTGTTGTCATTTCCTATTCCAGGGGATCTTCTCGACTCAGGGATCGAAACTGCATCTCTTGCATCTCCTGCACTGGCAGGCGGATTCTTTAACCACTTGCCACCTGAGAAGCCCAGATATTGAGGACTCCTAAGTTCAAATCTGGGGCTTCCCAGGTGGCACTACTAGTAAAGAACCCGCCTGCCAATGCAGGAGATGTAAGAGATGTGGGTTCAATCCCTGGGTCGGGAAGAGCCCCTGGAGGAGGGCATGGCAACCCATTCTGGAGAATCCCAATGTATGGAAGAGCCTGGCAGGCTACAGTCCATGAGTTGCAAAGAGTCAGACACAACTGAGCGACTAAGCATAGCACAGCTACTTCCAGACTATTATTCTACTAATCATAAGCTATTATGATTACAATATACACTTCAGTAGTGACCACATTATATTAATATTCAGTGGTATAACAAGTAGTTAGGAATAATCATGGTTTTTGTTTCTGGTGCTGCCATAATGAAGTGCCACAAACTGGGTGGCTTTAAACAAGAGAAATTTATTCTCATAGTCCTAGAGGCCAGATGTATGAGATCGAGGTGTTGGGAGGGTCAGGTCCTCTGGGAGGCACTGAGGGAGACTCTGTTCCACGTCTCTCTCCTGACTTCAGGCAGTTGCTGGCAAGCCTCGATGTTTTCTGGCTTCTAGATGCACCAATCCTCTCCCTTCACCCCATGGTGCTCTTTGTCTGTATTGACCGCTGTATCTCTTTTCCTGTTCTTCATTTGGAGAAATAAGACACCATGAAGAAAATGAGGACATCCATCATTGGATTAAGGGCCCACCCTACTCTAGCATGTCATCATTGTAACTAGCTACATCTGCAACAGCACTTTTTCCAAATACGGTTACATTCCGAGGTTCTGAGAAGGACATGAACTTCCTGGGGAGACACTCTTTAAACCCCAGTTGAATTGCCAGTGCATGGTGATAGTAAGTAGACTAAGATGTGTTTAGGCTTTTTATTTTTTATTTATTTATTTTTTTCAGGACATGTTTCTTTTTTTTTTTTAATTTTATTTAATTCTCTACAGATAATGCTGTACCTAGTGTAGACCATTCGTTGTCCATCCCCACTCCTTGATGTACCATTGTTAATAGAATCTTACTTATACTAATAAAATACAGTAGTATTTTACCCCCTTATCCACGGTTTCACTTTCTAAAGTTTTAATTACCTACAGTCAAGCATGGTCCAAAAACCTTACATGGAAAATTCCAGAAATAAACAATCCTTAAGTTTTAAATTTGGCACTGTTCTGAATGGTGTGATGAAATCTAATGCTTTTCCACCCTGTCCTTCCCAGGACTCCCAGCCATTGGCATCTTCTGATTCTGACAACCAAAGCAGATGACCATGGTTTCAGACATCCTTTGGGGTCTTGGAACATATTACCTGAGGATAAGGATTAGGGGGCGGGAAGACTAGTGTGTGTTGTCATATCCATTTTATTTCCCTTGGAACTCCACAGAATTTGTTTCTGAAGGCAAGCACTATCTTTCATTCATTTTTAAGTTTACCATGGCACTTAGTAATTGCTCAAGAAATGTTTGTTCTAAACCGTTTAGTTTGATGACTATTTCCCTGCCCAAATTATAAGAATTAATTCCTTAAATCCATACTTTGCATGTATAGTGAAGATATTGAAAGTCCTATAGCTGATATTTTAAGATGAAAAATAATCCTATTTCATCCTACGAGAAGATTAGACTTTTGTAAAATGCAGAGCTATTTCTAACACTGTTTTAAGTTCTAGTTGTGCTGCATTAAGGGAAATATTTTCTCAGTCAAGCAATATAAAGAAAATGGTGCATCACTGAAAGAAAAAGGAGTGATACAACACCTTTGTATTAATTACGTTATTGTAACATAGATTATTATATTTCAAAGAAGACTCTATAAAGCACAAATTAGAGAGAGCTCACTCTCCTCAAGAAAGCTCAAAGTTTACCTATATAAAACCATACTGTAATTTTTTGTGAATGCAATTTGTTTGATATCATTTGGAAAGTGATTGAAGAAAATAAGAGTTATTCATTCATTCACTTATCAAATACTTTATTGAATTTCTTACTACATGTCAGTTTCTATTCCATATTCTTGAGATTTCTTTATTGCCAATTTTTACATAGTCATGTAATAGTTTGCAGCTGATAAATGTGCCAAATGAAGAAGAAAATTTCCATCCTGAGGAATTTATAATTCAGAAAGTCAAACCCCAAAGAAACTGTCACTTTCAACATATCAGGATATTTCCAATCTTTGCTTTTTCTTCTTTTGACTCCATGACAGGTCAGATATGGCAAAGTAATTTGAAAATCTGAGGACATTTATGTTGAGCAACTTACCATGCTAATGACAATTTGGGGGCCTTCTATACTGCATGGAGAAAAGTCTTAGGTATTAGAGATAGTATACTGAGCTGTTTGTGTCTTATATTTTAATGCTCATGGGTTCATGTAAGTGGCTATTAAGACAGTGTATCTCATTATGTGGAGACTATAAAAATATTTTTGTGGACATGTTCAAAATAACTTTGAAGTTAGAAATTTGTAGCTTTATTGTCTGAAATTACACTGTGAATTTTATTCCATCTTGATATACACACATCATTAAATAAGTGTACCAGTTTTCTACTCTTTTCCTATCTTTCTTATATATGTACTGTGCATTGATACTGGTTTAAGCAATCTGGGACAGTGGAAGAATCATGGAACCGAGGTCAAGAGATCTTGGTTCTTTTTCTCATTTCAAGATGTTTGACCTTGACAAAATCACTGAAATTCTCTGACTTTGCTTACAAGGATATTGAATTAGTTGAGTTTACACATATCGATATTTATAAAACAAGAAGTCCTCTTTAAAGAGTAGCATTGAAATATATTCATTCAGTTCAGTTCAGTCGCTCAGTCGTGTCTGACTATTTGAGACCCCATGAATCGCAGCACACCAGGCCTCCCTATCCATCACCAACTCCCGGAGTTCACTCAGACTCACGGCCATCGAGTCAGTGATGCCATCCAGCCATCTCATCCTCTGTCATCCCCTTCTCCTCCTGCCCCCAACCCTCCCAGCATCAGGGTCTTTTCCAATGAGTCAACTCTTCGCATGAGGTGGCCAAAGTACTGGAGTTTCAGCTTTAGCATCATTCCTTCCAAAGAATACCCAGAACTGATGTCCTTTAAAATGGACTGGTTGGATCTCCTTGCAGTCCAAGGGACTCTCAAGAGTCTTCTCCAACACCACAGTTCAAAAGCATCAATTCTTCGGTGCTCAGCTGTCTTCACAGTCCAACTCTCACATCCATACATGACCACTGGAAAAATCATAGCCTTGACTAGACGGACCTTTGTTGGCAAAGTAATGTCTCTGCTTTTGAATATGCTATCTAGGTTGGTCATAACTTTCCTTCCAAGGGGTAAGCATCTTTTAATTTCATGGCTGCAGTCACCATCTGCAGTGATTTTGGAGCCCCCAAAAATAAATTCTGACACTGTTTCCACTGTTTCCCCATCTATTTCCTATGAAGTGATGGGACCAGATGCCATGATCTTCATTTTCTGAATGTTGAACTTTAAGCCAACTTTTTCACTCTCCTCTTTAATTTTCATCAAGAGGCTTTTTAGTTCCTCTTCACTTTCTGCCATAAGGGTGGTGTCATCTGCATATCTGAGGTTCAGTTCAGTTCAGTTTCAGTTCAGTCGCTCAGTCGTGTCTGACTCTTTGAGACCCCATGAATTGCAGCACGCCAGGCCTCCCTGTCCATCACCAACTCCCGGAGTTCACTCAGACTCACGTCCATTGAGTCAGTGATGCCACCCAGCCATCTCATCCTCTGTCGTCCCCTTCTCCTCCTGCCCCCAATCCCTCCCAGCATCAGAGTCTTTTCCAATGAGTCAACTCTTTGCATGAGGTGGCCAAAGTACTGGAGTTTCAGCTTTAGCATCATTCCTTCCAAAGAAATCCCAGGGCTGATCTCCTTCAGAATGGACTGGTTGGATCTTCTTGCAGTCCAAGGGACTCTCAAGAGTCTTCTCCAACACCACAGTTCAAAAGCATCAATTCTTTGGTGCTCAGCTTTCTTCACAGTCCAACTCTCACATCCATACATGACCACTGGAAAAACCATAGCATTGACTAGACAGACCTTTGTTGGCAAAGTAATGTCTCTGCTTTTGAATATGCTATCTAGGTTGGTCATAACTTTCCTTCCAAGGGGTAAGCATCTTTTAATTTCATGGCTGCAGTCACCATCTGCAGTGATTCTGGAGCCCAAAAAAATAAATTCTGACACTGTTTCCACTGTTTCCCCATCTATTACCCATGAAGTGATGGGACCAGATGCCATGATCTTAGTTTTCTGAATGTTGAGCTTTAAGCCAACTTTTTCACTCTCCTCTTTCACTTTCATCAAGAGGCTTTTTAGTTCCTCCTCACTTTCTGCCATAAGGGTGGTGTCATCTGCATACCTGAGGTTACCATGTGTAAAATAGTGAGAAGTTGCTGTATAACACAAGGAGCTCAGCCTGGTGCTTTGTGATGACTTAGAGAGGTGGGTGTGGGAGGGAGGCTCATGAGGGAGGGTTATATGTATACTTATCGCTGATTCACGACATTGTATGGCAGAAACCAACACAATATTTTAAGGTAATTATCCTCCAATTAAAAAAGAAGAAAAAAGAAGTACTCCTTCATCTAAGCCCATTGAATTATTTTACTTTCTATTCTTTGACTCTCTTTTTATGTAACATGATTTCATAATTTTCTGAGCTCCTCCTGGTCTGATTAGGAAAAGTCTCCAGAGAATTCTGCTCAATGGACTGTCTGGGGACAGCATCACAATGTGGTTCAGCAATTCCTTGGGTAGGCTGCAGGTTGCAAGGGATGTTTCGTCTAAGTTGTTTTGTTTCCATTCCCACCTCCAAAAGGAATATGGCTTCAGGCTCAGACACCTTTTGCTTGTGAGGCTGAGCTTTGCCACACTCAGGGAGTAGCACCTGTTTTAGTGTTCATACACATTACTTATATTAACCTCAGGCTAGGTCTTTCACTTTTCACTTTCCTGCATTGGAGAAGGAAATGGCAACCCACTCCAGTGTTCTTGCCTGGAGAATCCCAGGGACGGGGAGCCTGGTGGGCTGCCATCTATGGGGTCGCACAGAGTCGGACATGACTGAAGCGACTTAGCAGCAGCAGCAGCAGCAGGTCTTCAAATTAAATTTCAAGTAAATTTCTTAAAATTCATAAGAATTCCTGTGGTCCTTGTTACCGTGCAAAGCCTTGACTGAAAACACTTCATCTCTGTGTCCCAGTGCCTGACATAGAGACGTCATGAGAGAAGCCAGTATGGAGTGAAATAGGTTGATTTCCCTTGACTTTGAAGACAATTTCACCTCATCTTGGGCAGATATGTCTCCCTGACAATTTTGTATAGGTAGATATGTTCCATATTGAATAATATTTTAAATATACTAGCTTTTTATATTTACTACTAGTAAATACACTAGACAAAAGTACAATGACTTACTTGGTGGGACAACCACTCAATCATATGTCCATACAATAACTTTACATGGGCTTCTTGGTAAATCACCCCCACTTCTTCATCTGGGAAGTGAAAATTGAATTTCACTGGCTCCTGAGGTTCTTCCACCACTAAAATTCCTTCACTGAAACTTAAGTTTTTATGTAACAGTTTATATTAAGTTATAATTGCTATAATTAGCATTACAGTTTGTCTTGAAAGAATTTTGATTCTCAAGACTTACAAGTACATTATAGTGATTATGAGCACATATTTTGGAGTTGGACAAGCCTGGGTTCAAATTTCAATTCATTTATCAAAAGCAAATTGTCATGCCTCTATCAGACTCATTTTTCTCATTGATAAGTGAAGGTAATAATAAGATCTGCTTTACAGAGCTGTTGTTAGAATTAAATGAGATAATGTACATACACACTTTTTAAAATACTGCATAGGGGTTCCCTAGGCAAGAATACTGGAGTGGGTCGCCATTTCCTTCTCCAGTGGACCACGTTTTAACTCTTCACTGTGACCCATGTTGGGTGGTCCTGAACGGCACTGCTCATAGCTTCATTGAGTTATACAAGCCTCTTCGCCACCACAAGGCTGTGACCCTCTGAAGAGAGAGAAAAAAAAGAAGGGGTGGCAGAGGATAAGGTGGTTAGAATGCATCACCAACTCAATGGTCATGAAATTGAGCAAATGGGAGATAGTGAAGGAGAGAGGAGCCTGGAATGCTACACTCCATGAGGTCACAAAGAGTAGGACATGACTTAGCCCCTGAATAACAACATAACACATACACATTTAGGACAATACCTGTCATGAGTAGCTATTTTTCTTACTGTAAGCACACTGGGATTGAGATCATGATGAAGAAAAACACTATAAATATATTTGTTTAGTTTCAGATTGAAGATAATGACTGCAGGAAAAGACTAAGTAACTTTATTTATTCAGCTGTACTTCAGATTCACTAGAACTCTCTCATCTGGGTAAGAAAATGTCCATGGAGATGCGAACAGCCGTTACACATCAGAATGGCACTTGGATTGATAAATCATCCCTTGCTGTTGTACTTTTCAAATTAGCAAATGAAAGAGCATCTTTTAGCAATGGGGTGATATTTATAAATTAAATTTATTGATACACATGGTCTTGGTTATTATTTTAATCTTCCTCTCTAGGTATTTTGTAAGAAAATATAAGTCTTGTGTTTACTTCTGTTTGTTAATGCTTTGATAAATCAGACATTTTTAGTATTCTATCAATGGCAAAAGTCTAATTACCTTATTGTATTCTGATTTATTTCTTTCCTTACTTTCTTTGCATCTGCAGCCCAACAAATGAGTCTCTAAAGAGATATATGTTATGATACAGTGTCAGTGAAATTAATCCTAATCAATTTTAAAGTTCACGTTTTTATTTGATGACTTTCAAGGGAATCACTAAAACTGAGATTGACTTGGTCTCTTCTTTTGTTGGTTAAATATTGTTGTTTGAAAGCAGTGGATCCAAAGTGAAGAAAAAGGCCCTTTTTATGCTTTCAACTCTGTTCCATTTCCAAAGAAAAACTGTGGCAATTCCTCTTGCCTATGTATAAAATGAGGCTAATTGGTCAAAAAGAACACAGAGGCTCTGGTGGGCTTATAAATTTGGCATCTCGTGAAGGCCAGAAGCCTAATTCTTCTAAAGTGAGAGAATTTTGAGTGCTACTGAAAATCTACCCTTAGCGCTTTCGGTTGCTCCAAGCATTTGATTTTTCACAGTAATAAAATTGTTGTCCTGTGTCTGTGTTACAGCTAACATCTTTGTCTGACGTTACATGTTTCTTATTTGAAAAACAAAAGACAAATTTGCACCCAAGTAAAGAAGAATATTGAGGTGACTTATTAAAAACAAAATTCTGGATAATATTTAGTGCCTACTTTTCCATGCAAGAACACTTAAACCCCCTTATATAATTTGACATATAGTTTTAGAGTTCAAGTACAAAGTACTTAGCCTGTAGTTGATTGAGAAAAACCAATGGTATAGGGAAGGAATTTCTGCTCTCCTCCACAACTGAAACTTGCTGAGATTTCTACATAGCTAATATGAAATACATCCATGTATAGCCTTCATGCTGTTTTTTAAATTTATTTATTTTTGATTGATGAGTAATTGCTTCACAATATTGTATTGGTTTCTGCCATATATCAACATGAATCAGCCATAGGTGTACATTTGTCCCCTCCCTCTTGAACCTCCCTTACCACTCCCACACTATCCTACCCCTTAGGTTGTCACGGAGCCCCGGTTTGGCTTCCCTGATCATACAGCAGATTCCCATTGGCTATCTATTTTACATATGGTAATGTATATGTTTTCATGCTATTCTCTCTATTTGTCCCACCCTCTCTTTCCTCCTCCTTCCTCATGTCCATAAGTTTTCATACTGTTTATATGATTTTTATCCTTTTATGCCCTACACATATATTTCTTATTTTTGTAATGCCATTTTTTTGTTCTGTTTTTAGTCACAAAAAAGAATTCCAAAAAAAGTAAAGAAATAGGGATGTTTCCAGAAAAATCTTTAACATTGTATACAGAAGCATCAGAAGCATATTTAAATATAGTATTAAAAATTCTCAATTTTCATTTTAAACTTTATTTCATGCTAAGCATAAATGAATATTGAAGGAAATGGTCATTAAGTAATTCAACAGGAATTGAAAATATTATAAATTTAGCAATGACCAGCATTTGATATGTAAAACTTGTGCAATTAATGGGGTGAAGGGAGAAATCTAAAAAACACAGCTATTTAGATTCACTACTTTCAAATTCATGAAGCTACGGAAAGAAATGTTTCTATGGCCACTATCCGAATACACTAATTATTTAGAATCTCCCCTCTAGCATAACCACCGAAAATCAAATCTTGAGGGAACTTTGGCTAACTTTAAATCACATAGCTCATTGTTCTGGGAGCAAACCGATTTTATTTTTTCTCCTCCTTTTTTTTTTTTTTTTTTTTTTATCGTTAATGTCAAGCAAACATTTATTTCAGGTGCAAAGCCTCGGGATATGTTAGTGAACACAGTGGCTGGGCTGTGCTAGCGCTTACTGCCCACTAAGTGGGTGGGAAAAGGGTGTTGTGACCCTCTTACCCTTCCCACCAGTCTCCCTAACAGCTTTGGCCTTCAGGTCAGCTCAATTTCCCCTCCACTGAGTGGCCATTACGCTGCCTGCTCGGTGATAAATGCTTTTTGTAAGAGACTGCTTTGCCGGCAGCTAGCACTAGGGAAGTCTGCCACCCGGGCCAGCCAGACAAACTAACATGCTAGCCCGCGATGGGCCTGTTACCTAGCAACGTGCCTGGCCTCACCAAAATGAATAGACCCACAAACAAAAATGAAAAGGAGATAAAACGAGTCAAAGTACAAGGGGGCGAGGAGGTTAATATTCCTCTGTCGAATAACTTCGTTTCGGAGAATTGCATTTTAACCTTTTTTTTCAAAGCTGAAAGTGGAGACATGTATTGGAAATTAAATTAGACCACATTTGTATTTTTTTCAATGTTTTCTTTTATGCAGAATTTTCTGTCCCTCTCTCGCCATAATTTTCTAACTTTCTCTTAAAGTGGAAGGAGAAGCAGCATTGGAGGGGAACACGCGGTGGATAAATAAATATTTCATGTTTCCCACATCATCTTGCTGTGGCTTTGAGAAGGTAGCTTAAGTTCTCTGTTGCCCAATTTCTCCATTGATAAAAGAAGATGGCGGAGGTAATTTATTAAATACAATGAGAGAGTGAGGTGTAATGTTTCACACCAGGTAAATAATCCCATTTTCCTTAAATTTGAACACAGTGAAGTCTTATTCTACAATGTAAGATGTTACCTTATAGATTAGTGAAGACTGTGCTCCATTAAATAAATGACTTTAGCTTTGAGGTTCAGTGAAAAAGTGAAAAAAGTGGAAGTATTAGTTGCTCAGTTATGTCCGACTCTTTGGGACCCCGTGGACTGTAGTCCACCAGGTTCCTCTGTCCATGGAATTCTCCAGGTAAGGACACTGGTGTGGGTAGCCATTCCTTTCTCAGGAGATCTTCCTGACCCAGAGGTTGAACCTGGGTCTTCTGCCTTACAGGCAGATTCTTTACTCTCTGAGTCACCAGGGAAGCCCAGGGGCGCCCCAAAATTGTTAGGCCATTTTGATGCTGTATGTGTCTGAGTGTGTGCCTGTGTGTGTGACTTTGAGTATCAGAATCCCATGGACAGGAGAAGAGGATCACAGAAGTTGGATGGCATCACCAACTCAATGGACATGAATTTGAGCAAGCTTCGGGAGTTGGTGATGGGCAAGGAGGCCTGGCATGCTGCAGTCCATGGGGTTGCAAGAAGTTGGATACAACTGAGCGACTGAACTGAACTGAATAGTACTTACTTCCTAGAATGGGCTTCCCAGGTGACTTAGTGGTAAAGAATCTGCCGGCTAATGCAGGAGACTGTGGGTTTGATCCTTGGGCCAGGAAGATCCCCTGGAGGAGGAAACGGCAGTAGACTCCAGTGTTCTCGCCTGGGAAATCCCATGGACAGAGGAGCCTGGTGGGCTACAGTCCATGCGGTTGCAGAGAGTCAAACACAACTGAGCAACTGGACATGCACTTCACAGGGCTGTTATAAGGAGTAAATGAGTTAATAACATAGAAAGTGCTTAAAACTAACTATGGCATTTGGAAAGCACCCAATAAATCCTGCTCTTAGGATAAGATCTCAAACATTGCATTTATTTGATAATCACTTTGTCTCACCTCTCAGATGATAAGATTTCCTTGAGGGCAGGAAGTATGCCTTAATTAGCTTTACACCCCTTCTGCTGGACATTTGTTTGCCATTGTATCCAATAGTAGGTGCTCAATGAAGGTTTTGCTGCAAGAATGAATGAATGAATGTTTCTCTGGCTGCCTGGGTTAATGATGGATTTTGTGCCCTTTATGGTTTAGGATCCTTTCTTTTCAAAACAAATGTTTCACACTTAGTAAACTTTCCTCATGGGGCTTTTGGTTTTAGGATGCTCACGAATACAAGTGTTCTTTTCTCCATCTTCTGTTTCTATTGGAAAACCATCATAAACTCTCTTTTATTACATAGGCTGAACTTGGACACTTGAATTCCAGAGTTGCCTGGAAAACCCCTGTAAAGTGACTGTGCTATTTTTTGTTTCATGGCTGTTAGATTTAGCTTCACTGTAGATTGCCTATAAATTTTACGGGGTTCAGTCTTTAAACCAGCGCTCTGACTTGTCACCTCCTTCTCTTTTGTGTTATCAGAATCAATATTATATTTTAAAATCTAAAAATATGCTTATCTTCTTAAAAAATTCATGTTGAGTACAAATAATTATTTTTAAAAGTAGTCACAAGTTTGTGGCCTGACTATAGAATAAAATTCCAGGGACCCACAGACTCCATATTACACTGATCAATTGATCAGCGTACAGTATTAAAAAGGGAAGAGTAGGATCTTGAGAGCAGAACAGAGACATGAGTATTCTTTCCAAACACAGAAAATCACCTCCTCATGGACACCTGAGAGAAGATGAAACTTTGTGGTAAATTTAAAAGCCTGACAAATCTATTTTCTTTAACTTAAAGAGAGGCAGACTGTACTTGTAGAAAGAACATGGGCTTTGGAGACAAACCAACCTGGAAGTGAAACTCATTTTGCCACTTAACAAAACAGGTTAAACTAACCAAGGTGCTTATCCTTTCTGACTTAATCTGTAAAATGGGAATCTTCCTTCCAAAATTTGATAGCATGAAATGAGATACAGCATATAAAATACCAAGCAGAGTGAGTGTACAGTCATTGCTCACTAATTATTAGCTTCCTCCCAAAGCTCTTTTCCTTCACTTTTTTTTTTTTTGCTCCCATCTAATAGAAACCTGTATGCAGGTCAGGAAGCAACAGTTAGAACTGGACATGGAACAACAGACTGGTTCCAAATAGGAAAAGGAGTACGTCAAGGCTGTGTATTGTCACCCTGCTTATTTAACTTCTATGCAGAGTACATCATGAGAAACGCTGGACTGGAAGAAACACAAGCTGGAATCAAGATTGCCGGGAGAAATATCAATAACCTCAGATATGCAGATGACACCACCCTTATGGCAGAAAGTGAAGAGGAACTAAAAAGCCTCTTGATGAAGGTGAAAGTGGAGAGTGAAAAATTTGGCTTAAAGCTCGACATTCAGAAAGCTAAGATCATGGCATCTGGTCCCACTACTTCATGGGAAATAGATGGGGAAACAGTGGAAACAGTGTCAGACTTTATTTTTCTGGGCTCCAAAATCATTGCAGATGGTGACTGCAGCCATGAAATTAAAAGACACTTACCCCTTGGAAGGAAAGTTATGACCAACTTAGATAGCATATTCAAAAGCAGAGACATTACTTTGCCAACAAAGGTCCGTCTAGTCAAGGCTATGGTTTTTCCAGTGGTCATGTATGGATGTGAGAGTTGGACTGTGAAGACAGCTGAGCACCGAAGAATTGATGCTTTTGAACTGTGGTGTTGGAGAAGACTCTTGAGAGTCCCTTGGACTGCAAGGAGATCCAACCAGTCCATTCTGAAGGAGATCAGCCCTGGAATTTCTTTGGAGGGAATGATGCTGAAGCTGAAACTCCAGTACTTTGGCCACCTCATGTCAAGAGTTGACTCATTGGAAAAGACTCTGATGCTAGGAGGGATTGGGGGCAGGAGGAGAAGGGGACGACAGAGTATGAGATGGCTGGATGGCATCACTGACTCGATGGACATGAGTCTGGGTGAACTCCGGGAGTTTGTGATGGACAGGGAGGCCTGGCGCGCTGCGATTCGTGGGGTCGCAAAGAGTCAGACACGACTGAGCAACTGAACTGAACTGAATATAAAACAAACCCCAGACACACCATCCTAACTCTCTCCCTGAGGTTTTTACTTTCTGCCACCAGTATACTACCTCCAAGGATGGGATTTTTCTTCGAGGCTCTGGCTCCCAAATAATCCTTTTACTCTGTTCCCTTTGAGGTACTCTGGGATGTCAAAAAACAAACAAACAAAAAGGACTCTACTAGGGGGCGGAGTGAGGGTGGAAAATGAAGAGTACAATAAATGTATCAATAGTTGGCTCACAAAACAGTTCTGTAACTTGAGACTTGAGGGCTCTCAAGCCTGTGCTTTTAACTACTATTCAACTGCTGTCCACAAAGACAAAGGATTGTCTGGGGACAGGAAATTGGTATTGGAGAGGATGCTGGCTTTGGATCAGCCACTGAATTTGAATTCCTTCTCAACCACAGATACTTAGTGAAGCCTTGGTGGTGGTGGTTTAGTCATTAAGTTGTGTCCAACACTTGTGACCCATGGACTGTAGTCTGCCAAGCTCCTTTGTCCATGGGATTTTCCAGGCAAGAAGACTGGATGGGTTGCTGTTTTCTTCTCCAAGGGATCTTCCCTACACAGGGACTGAACCCAGGCCTACTGTATTGCTGGCAGTCTCTTGCACTGCAGTGATTCTTTACTAACTAAGCCACCAGGGAAGCCCAGGGAAGACTTCCATGCCCATAACTGCCCACGTGCTTGGTTCAGCAGTGACCTAGGCTGGCATGGCCTTCACTTTCATGCCGCTCACTTTCTCCTCAATGTCACACCTGCGCATGTCTTCATCCCAAGGTGGGGATAAGAGCCTCACTTCCCTCTGTTATGGAGTAAAGTGAAATAATAGGAGTTAAGTGAAATAATATTAAGAGACTGTTGAGCATCTCAACTGTATGCTAAGGGCTTCATACAGGGTGTCTTATTTCATGCTTCTGATCACCTCCGTGTTATTTTACATATAAAGAACCCAGGCCACTTGCCAGGTTTGGACCGGGGTGGCCCCTGAAGCAGGTCTGTCTGCTGCCAATGCACATGTTCCCAACACTGAATTAAGGAATGAGAAGTGGCTGGCAGAGCCCCGGACACATTGTAGCAGTTGGTGCTCCCTGAGCTGGCAATCCCCTTCCCTCCTCCTCCCCTCTCTCCTCCTCTTCTTTCATGCTTTCCTTCCCATCCTCAATCTTAAGTGCCAGGTAGTGAGAACATGGAAATGAGAGAGCGAGAGATATGCAAAAGGGGCAGAAAGACTGACATGATGCCCTTCACAGTTCTCCCCAAGGAAGCCCCATGGCCAGTACTAATATTCATTAAGCTCCCTTGGAATCAGTTTGGCTTTCCCAAACTTCGGTAGTTAAGAAGATCTTATAATTATATTCATGAGTTGTGTTTTCATCTCTCTTCCTTTCTCAGTGTATGCTTTTCAATTTGTTTCCTCATCCCTCACTCCTTTTCTCTCATCTGCATACTCCTGGGTCCACCACATACTCAGTCTAATGATAAAACAGTGACTCCATGCAAGGGCTTGGATGCTGCTGCTGTTTCCATCAGTGACTTGAGCAGAGTTCCAGGGGTTTACAGCTCATTAGATTCTTGTCGGAAGTTTGGCCTGGCAATCAGCATCTCATTGTTCTGGATACCATACACATGTTGCTCTAGAGAAAAACAGCTTCAGGATGGCTTGCTCTCTTTCAGTGATCTCTGCCCATATGTCTTAGGTCTAGAGTTACCATGCATAGGTAAGTTTGAAAAACATCCTAGAAACTGAGAATGAGAATGACTTACATTTACAGGATAAATCTTGGAAATGAGAGCTTTTTTGTGCCAAGAAATTATCTTGCGTTGACCCTAATGACTATTTTACAAAATTTCTGAGGATGGACTCAACCACAAAAGAAAGGGTAAACATGGAAAGTTTAAGCCTTGGGAACTATACAAGCTGTCTCTGTCATCAGGGACACAGGTACCAACATTTAATGAGCATCTTACTTCTATAACAATTTTTAATCCTCACAACAACCCTGCAGTAAGTGTTTTTCTTAGTCCCATTTTACAGATGAAAGAAATAGAGCCCAGAAAGATTAAGAAAATTGCTTAAGATCTCACAGCTAGGAGGTGGGATTAAGGCTCAGATGTGTGTGACTCCAAAGGCATTGCTATTCACTGCATTGTATCTCACAGGTAAAAATCAAAACAGTTGGTCTAAACAAGCTGTTAACATTAGGGTGAAAGGAGGGTCTCATAAGTGATAAAACTGCTGCAGGGAATGATGATGGGAAATTAGAAGGTGTCCCAGTAAAGAGGTAAACAGAATTGGGAAGCTTTGATTGTAATCTCAGGACAGGGAATAGAGGGAAAAGTCTAGTTCAAGGTGGTGGGAAGGTCAGATAAGATCAAGGCAGGGTGTTGAGGTCCTTAGCAGGTGATGGAGACTTGCTTCTCAGATCAAAGAGAATAACACTGGAATTGAGATTATGTAAGAGGTGTTAAAACAGAGAAGGCAATGGCACCCCACTCCAGTACTCTTGCCTGAAGTTAAAAGAGAGGTGTTAAAAGATGGCTAGTTGGAGACCCAATTACCAAGAAGGTTAGCAGTGGCTGGAGAGTATTCAAAGAAATATAAGACCCATGGTTCCTATACTCAAGGAATTCACAATGTGATGGGGTGAAAATAGGTGTACACTTACACTAAAAATTACAATGTAAGTCCATGTGGGTGATGCGCCAAGAGTGGTAAACTTGGTGTGTTTCCTCCCCACTCACCCATTTGTTCCAAGGATATTGAGCAGCACAAAAACAGTACAGATAGGCGCTTCGTGACCCACCTCCTTGTCTTCTTCCCCAGACTCCCTCTCACCATCCCTCCATATCATGGCTACAGTGAGTCACTCTGTCTCTGCCATCTTTCACTTTCAGAACATGGCACATGCCGATGCCCATCTGGAACACACTTTGCCTGCCTACTCCAAGTTCCCAGGTCCTAGCATAGTCCTCATTCACAGGAAGATTCCCCTGACCCTTACCCTGTCAGCTGAGGTCTTGGTCCATCATAACCTTCTTTGTCTTCTTTTATAATTGTAAACTCTGTAAAGGTCAGGACCAGCTTTATTTTGTTCACTGTGGTTCAGTTCAGTTCAGTTCAGTTGCTTAGTCATGTCCAACTCTTTGTGACTCCATGGACTGCAGCAGTCCAGGCTTCCCTGTCTATCACCAACTCCCAGAGCTTGCTCAAACTCATGTCCATTGAGTTGGTGATGCTATCCAACCATCTCATCCTCTGTCATCCTCTTCTCTTCCTGCCTTCAATTTTTCCCAGCATCAGGATCTTTTCCATTGAGTCAGTTCTTTGCATCAGGTGGCCAAAGTTTTGGAGCTTCAGCTTTAGCATCAGTCCTTCCAATGAATATTGAGGACTGATTTCCTTTAGGATTGATGGTTTGATCTCCTTGCAATGAAGGGACTATCAAGAGTCTTCTCTAACACCACAGTTCAAAAGCATCAATTCTTTGGTGCTCAGCTTTCTTTATGGTCCAAATCTCACATCCATACATGACTACTGGAAAAACCATAGCTTTAACCAGATCGACCTTTGTCAGCAAAGTAATATCTCTGCTTTGTAATGTTGTCTAGGTTGGTCATAGCTTTTCTTCCAAGGAGCAAGTGTCTTTTAATTTCATGGCTACAGTCACCATCTGCAGTGATTTTGGAGTCCCCTCAAATAATCTGTCACTGTTTCCACTGTTTCCTCATCTGTTTGCCATGAAGTGATGGGACCAGATGCCATGATCTTCATTTTTTGAATGTTGAGTTTTAAACCAGCTTTTCCACTCTACTCTTTCACTTTCATCAAGAGGCTCTTTAGTTCCTCTTCACTTTTTTCCCTTAAGGGTGGTGTCATCTGCATATCTGAGGTTATTGATATTTCTCCTGGCAATCTTGATTCCAGCTTGTGTTTCATCCAGTCCAGCATTTCTCATGATGTACTCTGCACATGAGTTAAATAAGCAGGGTGACAATATACAGCCTTGACGTACTCCTTTCCCAGTTTGGAACTATTCTGTTGTTCCATGTCCAGTTCTAACTGTTCCTTCTTAATCTGCATACAGATTTCTCAAGAGGCAGGTCAGGTGGTCTAGTATTCCCAACTCTTGAAGAATTGCCCACAGTTTGTTTGATCCACACAAAGGTTTTAGTATAGTCAATGAAGCAGAAGTACAGTGACTAGCACAGAGTTGATGCTCAATAAATATTTTTGTATAAATGAATGAATGAATGGATCATTTCATGGTCACTCAGTGTCTAGTATAGCACTAGAAACTATTAAAAAAGCTAAGCATTATTCTAAGATCTTTACATGTATTTACTCCTTTAATCCTTATTACAACTTTGTGGGAAAGGAACTATTATTATCCCTGTTTTATGGATGAGAAAAGGAAGTTCAGGACCCAGGCATTCTGATACCAGAAATCTTATATTGGAACATGTGGGAATGACTGTTATTTTTCTGGAGTCACATCTTTTAAAATTATAGGGTATATTCATTTTTTTATTGGATTAAGCCTTGAATGGGGTTATTCATGTAAATTCTGCTATAAGAAGCTCCAGATCTGGTGAAGTCCTGGGCTAGCATCCCCAGTGTCACTTTTAAACAAGAGGGGCAACAAGAGGGACTTCCAGAAATGAGGGAGTTTCAAGGTGGTTGGTGGTCCTCTCTCTGGAAGATCAAAGGAAGAGGCCCCATCTGACTGTAAGTGTGTATGTTAACAAACCAGTTGGAGGCATTGCTACTAAATATCATTCATAAGTAACATCTGCTTTAATTCACATCCTTTCGGAAAATAACAACATCTTAGCATGCTCTGATAATTGAGTCCCTAACACCTGCAGGTGAGAAAACACAGATGGAATCACTGCACTAACAGATTTCTTACATGGGAACTGGGCAAAAGGGAGTGGAAGGGTTAAAATAATACAGTTCTTCACTATTGTGTTCATGATTACTGCAGAAACAACCACCCCCTGCAAAGGTTCCCCCAGACCTAACACTTCACTGCTTGCTCGATGCCATGTCAATAACAGGACTTTGCCCATGGAGCACATAGTAAATAGTATTCCTTAACCACATGTGCTGCTTAGCTGTTTTGTTACATTGAGCCATCAAAGCTTACTGAGCAGCCCTTGGGTGCCAGGCACTGACAAGTCCAGTAGATGCTGTTGGTGCCCCACCCATATTCCTTGGCACTCACCTCCATGTTCTGAAGGTTGTAAGCACCTATGACTCTGCCTGAGGGCGTTTTCAGGTCCCAGGAGCACATTTGGTCTGTAAGAAGACCAACAGATGGGGAGTCAGTGGATAAATGCCCAGCTGCCCTACCCCTTAGTGGGACAACATGTGGACATATTCTCCAGAGGGATTGGTATCTTGCTTGATTATTCCTGGGTCAGGAAGATCCCCTGGAGAAGGGAATGGCAATCTACTCCAGTATTCTTGCCTATTGACAATGTCTCCCCATTGAAAGAGGAGCCTGGTGGGTTACAGTCCACGGGGTTGCAAAGAGTCAGACATGACTGAGTGACCACACTTTCACTTTCTTATTAGCCTCTTTCCCTCTGCTGTTTCCTCTCCCTAGTCTTCTCCATTTCCCAGATAAACTATTTGTACCTGAATGCTTGTCTGAGAGTCTCCTGCTGGGGAAATCCAAACTAAGAAGCTAGACTGTGGGAAGACAGAGGCAATTAAGACATGTCTGCCTTCAAGATGTTCACAGTCTAGAAGATGAGAAAAACAAAATAATTCAATGATATAAAAGTGTAAAAAATGCTCACACAGGAGGTTATGGAATGTGGAGGAGAATTACAGAACTCATGGGAGTGTGGAGAGAGTGGAGTGGAGCAATCAAAGAGGACTTGGAGGAGGAGATAAGATGAGTTGCTTGCTTCAGTGGTAAGTATCATGCT
The DNA here is from genome assembly GCF_029378745.1 of Bos indicus. Classification (NCBI taxonomy): domain Eukaryota; kingdom Metazoa; phylum Chordata; class Mammalia; order Artiodactyla; family Bovidae; genus Bos; species Bos indicus. Next base: position 82,791,445 of record NC_091762.1, read on the forward strand.
GTAAACAGTTTAATATTTGTAGAATAAATGATCTGTAACACAACACTTGTGTATCTATACAGTTACAGAAACACTATAAAGTGGAATTTTCACTCAGCCAGGGGCTTAGATTGCTAACGGTTTGTGTTCTGAGGAAATACCTATCATGTATATGCATTGGTTTGTATCATTCCTGTGCACCAGGGCTCCTGGTTCATTTCCTGTGCACGCCTCCCACCACGAGCAGTTGGGGCTGCAGTCAGGGTGGACAAACACGCTAACATTCCTGCTCTGAACGCTCTTTCCCAGTGCAACGCCAGGATTTGTTTCTCTGTTGCTCCCTGACGCCCATCACGTGTTCTTGGTGTTGCTCCCCATTTCCTGTGCTGCCATAAAAACAAATCATTATCATATACTTTTTTGTGCCTACTTTTTCAGAGTTTGCCCTTAAACTCTAAGCTCCACAAGGGCAGGGAGCTTTCTGTTTTGTGCACCAATGTATACTCTGTACAACACAGTGCCTGCCACATGATGCGTGTCAGTCAGTGTGCTGAATGTGCTGATTGTTGGATTACATGAACAGGAACTCTTTGTAGAGATAGTCAAGCTCTCATGAATTATTATGTCATAGCACTTGGCCCAGAACCTGGTAAGCACCATTAGAAGTTCATCAAACAAATTATTTTTTAAAAGCTCAGTGTTAACCTCTATTAGTGACAGAAGGGAATTAGAACAGAATGTTTAGTACCTTTTATATTTTTCTTTTCTTGGTTGCCACTTTTCTTCAAATAGAAAATCATTTCCGTAATTGCAAATGGTCATCAATCACAGAGCTTCTATGCCAATCACTCTCCCTACCTCTCGGTTGTCTTGGGCAGCTCCCAGAAGCTCTTTCAGTCACATCTCAGAGCCTCAGAAGACGGTTAGGACTGAATGCCAAGTTCATGTTGAATAAAGCAGCCACTGCCAGTGTAATTACCCAAATGAGAGCCTGGCTAGACTGCCAAGGGTTAGCCTCTTGATTCCTCTCACAAGTCCAGTTTTGACAGGTGGTCAGGTTACTTTCAAAAAGGAGATAATCTTTTTCCAAAGTGAGTTGCTAAATATCCAAAAGAGAAGCCATACAAGAAAGCTAGTTCCCAGAACTCATGAAAGCACCATGCTTACATCCACACCAGCTGTAAATGGGGTCTTCTCTTGGCAGGACCCTCACTGGAATAGAACCTTTCCTAGGAGATGTCTTAATCTCCCTTAAGAAGCTCTGTGTTTTTTGGAAGATCACAAATCTTGGGCACGAGCTGAAAGATCGTTTATTCCAAACCTTGGCATCCCAGCTGATCCTTAAGTAAACGCTCTTAGAATAGTCCTGGCTTTATGATAAGGACTCTTGACATTTGGTTTTAGGTTTGTCTCGATGGGAAAAAACAATGAGAACACCACCGACAGTAATGATGACTATTTATTGAGCTGTATGTGTATTATCTCATTTAATTCACAAAACATCCCCATAAGGTAAGTATTATCACTATTCACATTTTGTAGATGAGGAAACTGAAGTTTAAAGAGATTGTGTAATTTTCCAAGACCATTTGGCTAGTAAGTGGTGGGACTAGGATTTAAAACCAGACACTTGTTTCTAAAGCTTTCTGCTGTTGGGCCAACAATCAGGATATGAAAGAAAAGAATCATTTGGAAGACTAGAAAGTCACACTCTTTTGCAAGTTGAGTCTCCAAAAGACGTAGCTTCACACAGGGGCTTCTTTGTTGCTTCACAACAGAACTTACATGGCAGATGAAGGATGTAACACTGAAAGGGAAGATGAGCAAGTAAAATCCCAGCTTCTTATTGATTGTGAGAAAATCCATTAATGTATTTATTTTATAACCTGATGATAGATACAAGTGACAACCATGTAGAGCAGAAGCCAGAAGTGCATTCTCTTGACCTTTTTATAATATGTTACTTTTCAGGCAACAAGTGGCAAAACCAATATCCCAGAATGTCTACCAGGGTCAGAATGTGAGTAACCTCTACTTTTTTCTTTCCTTAGTCATATTAGGCTAAGATTGTGCTGCAATAACAAGCAAACCCCAAATGGCAGTGGCTGAAAACAATAAAGGTTCATTTCTTATCCCTGCTACCTGTTCTTCATTCTTCATAGGCCTTCTGCTCCTGATTGTCTCAGGCAAAAATATGAGCTGATGAAGCCTCCCACACCTGAAATGCCGATGGCTGCTATTTGTGTAGAAGAAAACCTGAAAAATCACTCACTGGCTCTTAAAGGATCCTGCCTGCCATTGACACCTGTCACTTTTGCTCAAAATTCATTTTTTAAGGCACATCACCTAGACCCAGCTAACTTAAAGTGAGGGGGCATTTACTTAGAAGGAGAGGAAATTGAAATACTGGTAAGTAGATTAATGACTTCAAAATAAGATCCCTCAATCACATTCAAATATGCTTAGCTAAGAACAGATAACATTGTTCACTTAATAAAATAGATCTTGATTATTTCAAGCAGGTTATCATGGAACCTACCATAATATTTCCTTTGGCCACTGCTTATTGGTCAGCCTCTCACACATCGTCCTGAGCTTTGGAGATCAGTGAGGGGTCTTATTTATCTTTGATTATTTAGTTCTAGCACTTTGCTAGTAGCATGTGCATTATTCATCTTGGGCTGCAATAAGAAAATACCCCAAATGGAGGTGACTTAACAGAAATTAATTTTCTCACAGTTCTAGAGACAAAAGCAAGATCAAAATGCCAGCATGGTTGGTTTCTGGTAAGAGCTCTCTTCCTGGTTTGCAGATGGCTGTCTTTACATTCTGTCCCACAATGGACTGTCCTTGATCCATGCACATGGGGAAGACAGGAGGGGAGACAGAGAGAGTGAACTCTCTGGTGTCTCTTCTTAAGAGGATACTAATCTTATTGGATCAAGGCCCCATCCTTATGACCTCATTAAACCTTAATTTCCTCTCTACTGCAAATATAGCTGCACAGGGCTTAAGCCTTCAACATTTGAATTTTAGGGGGACACATTCAGTTTATGACATCATAGTAGGCTTCAACGTTTCTTGAATGAGTGGATGGATGAATGAATGAATGATTCCAAGTAACCAATAGTCTTCCTTTACTACCCAGCCCCTGAGCATATGACACTTTGCTCCATCTTCCTCTCCCCATTTTCATCTCTCTTATATCTTTCATCAGTTGTGAGGTTCATTCTTCTTCAAGACCCAACTGGAACACTGCTACCCTGAGGAAATCCTTTCTGACCTACACACCCTCCTGTACCTCCCTAAACCTAACTAGTTATTTCCTCTTCTCTTCTTCTGGAACACTTGATACCTCCGTTGGTTAGTGTACTGATCATATGCAATTATAATTTTTACACAATAGATTACCTTCCACACTGGTCTGTGAGCTGCTACAGAGCAGGGACTAGTAAGAGATGCCTGGCACTGGCCATGGAGTCTGATTCACGTAAGTGCTCAAAAATGTGTTGGTCAAATAAATAAATGGATGAATGTGTCTTCTGATGTGTTAGTTTTCTACTGTGATTGTGTGTGTACACTTATGTTTGGCATGCAGTTTACCCATATGCATGCCAAGACTGGGATTGTCAGTAGTTGCAGAAGAATCAGAACATCATGCTTCTCATTAAAACACATTCAATCAGGTGGGAGGGGATATATATATATATATATATATATAATTAGATGGTGCTAGTGGTAAAGAACCCACCTACAAATGGAGGAGACATAAAAGACTTGGGTTTGATCCCTGGCTTGGGAAGATCCCCTGAAGAAGGAAATGGCAACCCACTCTAGTATTCTTGCCTGGAGAATCCCATGGACAGAGGAACCTGGCTGGCTACAGTCCGCAGGGCCGCAAAGAGTCAGACACAACTGAAGTTTTTAGCACAATGCAAAATCATGACATTCATATTGATGTATTGAAGAGACCACAACATTGTAAAACAAATATCCTCTAATAAAAAAATTTTTTTAAATTAAACAATAAAGCACATTCAAACATACACAACAGAGGCAGCCATTCTTGTTTCATCTTTGCTTGATTTATTCTTAGCTGTGATCCCCATCTGGCACCTGCAGGCTTGATGCCACCTCTTCGAAATCTGAGCAGTCCTCCAGGATGGCAGGGAACACACGTCTTCACCACCGCTGTATCCCCAGAGCACAGCATGAAGCATGGAACCTAGCGAGCACTTACTTAAGGTTTGTTGAATGACAGAGTTAAGCACCAAGGCCCTTCCTAGGCAGGTCCAAGAGCATTATTTCAAGAGATTTTCGACTTTAAAGAGGAAAAGATCTGATATCATAGAAGCCTTGACATAGAAGATGCTCGTGTCAGATACGCTTGGCTGGATTCCAAACTGTCGTTCCAGAACCTTTGAGGAGATATGACTATCTCTTCTACTCATGAAGATCTGGGGACTGGAGAGCCCCCAATATTTCAGCCTGCTGTAACATTGCTGAACACAGACTACATACAGTCTCTGATGGCAAGGCCTGAGTCTTTGCTCTACAAAGATCGTATCTCCAGGACGATGGCTTACAATTCTGTCTGTCCAATGCATGGATGGCTGTGCATGTGTGGCCTTAGCTTTGTCCAGAAGGTTTCAGGGACAGAGCAACTCCCTGTCAAGGTAGACACTCAATAAATACACATGACAAGAAATGAAACTGTGTTGTTCTGTGCAAATATAAAGCCTACGAGCAGGTATGTCTGTTCCGTGTGGGAAGCAAGATCCATGAAGAAAGCAGGGGGGCCTCGTGTGGCTTTTTCCTATCTGCCTCTGCAAACGAGTCTAGTGCCCTGGCCTCCACCAGTAGGCGGTTGGCCGAGGCTGCGGGCCGGGTCTGCGCGGCCCTGGCAGCCGCGAAGTGGAGGGTGAACCCGATGGCCTCTTCAGTCTATTTAGCAGGCTCTGAGATGTGTAAGTACATTATCTGCAAGGCTGGTAAAGAGCGCTTGGGGAGGATTTGTGGGTCTGTGGGAAGGACAAAGAAAAATGTTTTCTAATAAATTATTCACCGTCTCACAATCCCTTTTGGGCAGATTGTTGCTCTGTTTGCCCCGCACTGCTCGGAGCTTCTTCCCTCCGCATCCACAAGCGCAGTTTCTCACCTCCAGAGAGCAGCAGAGATCTCGGGCAGGCTGCTGCGGCTAATGGTGGCAATTAATAACTTGTCATAATCCCGAGGATGAAAGCGAAGGCGCCCCATCAGCAGGCGGGTCATGGCGCTGCTCGCAAGCAAATGAGGTGCAGGTGTGGCCTCCGCTCCTTGCAGCACCGACACCCGAGGCACGACGCCAGCCCCAGACCCGCCCGCCCGCCGCCCACCGCTGGCCGCTCCCGGGAAGCGCACAGCCCCCCGCCCCGTTCACTGCGGTGCGGAGATATCCCTGGAATATATCAATAAATCAGATCACTCAACACAGAGCCTGCCAAACACTTAATTGCACCCTTGAACACCGTTAACTCTGCCAGGCCTAGCTCGCCTGGGATTTTTACGCCCCCCCACAACCCCGACTTGCTAAGAATTGCACATCTCAAACTCCCGCCTCCACGCAGGTTGTCCCCCCCGCCCAGCCCCCGGCCCCCACCCCCTCTCCTGTCTACCCTGTGCAAATACTGCAACCAGTAAATAAACAGCCTGATCTGATGAGCTCTCCGTTCCCCCAGTGTAGCCAGAGGACACGAAATCCTCGTCAGGGTTTTAGGAAATCACAGAACGCAGAAGCACTTATTTCCCGACAGCTCCAGCCCCACTGCCTTTTCTCTTGTTTCCATTGCTGTGGGTCAGTTCTGCTTGAAATGAACCAAGTTTACAAATCTCTTCTGGTTTGTACACTCCTATTATGCATACGAGGTGATGCATTTGTAACTGTCACACAAGTCAGGGTGATACAGCACTCTCATCTGACCCTATTCATTTAAATGGGTGCGTCTTGATGACATTGATTCATGTTATAAGTTATATCCATGCATTATAATCTTTATGTGTCACCCTACTGGTTATTTCTACTACAATGCGGGGGAGGGGGGCCGGGGGGAGGCGACTGGAGATACAGCAAATAATGGTGAGTAGGGTTTGAGAGTGCTGTGAACAGTATGAAGTCCATATAAACTCCAAAGCTGTCTAGATAAGTTTATTTCGTGTTCCTATCTTGAGAGAAGGAAATTTACATGCAAAACAGTCCTGGAGGAGGTGTCTTCTGCTGTAAATATTCTGCTAACTTATTAATATTTGGAGAATGTGTGCTTCAAATGCATTTCGTACCAAACAAAAGGGGTAAGTAAACATGATTATGCATGCATGTAAGTCTTTATCAAGGTGGGGTTAATAATGTTTTAAAGCAGAACTATTTCTCATGAAAATAGCTGCTCTTAATAGCCTCTGTCTCTTTATTGTGCTTCTTACTGAAACATAAATCACTAATATGTTTTCAGTGGCAAAGTACTCTCTTTTTCCATTGTATTCACAGATTTAGTGGCATTTCAAATAGATAAACACAAGCAACATCTATCAACACTACAAAAAGGGCGCCTTAATCAAAGCTCCAGGTCCCGGGTCTCAGCATCTCCATTTACCTTGAGATAAATCCATTGGTGTGACCACCACTGCACCGGGTGACAAATCACCCCAGCCGGCCGAGCAGCGCAAGGGCTTATTGGCCTTCCTTTAAGTGGTCTTACCCTTCAATGAAAAGGATGGGGCTTGTCAAGCAGGACCAGATTAAAGTTAGACAAAAAGAAATGATCTGTTATTAGAAAACTCCGATTGAGAATCACAAAACAGGAAAGAAATATGAATAAAAATTTCCAGGGGGAAGAACATCTGATCCCAACAGAAATTAACTCCCATTATGGGCATGAGGTAATAGATGGCCTGTAGTTGGAGCTAATGGGGATTTCAGATTAAGGACATGTGGGGGCACGGTTGGGGGTGTTAGCAGCTGCCCTGCGTGTTCAAATACAAAGTCCAGGAATGGCCTGGGCTCCTGGCTTCCTGGGCTAGATTGTAGTGGTCAGGTGGAGCAAGGAAATTACAACAACCTCATGGATGTGAACACTCATTCATGATTGCCTAGGTATTTTCCAGAAGGTTAACCCTGACAGGAACCTCAAAGGCAGGTTGACTTTCCCATGTCTGGCAAAAGGGAAAACTAAAGGCCTAATGTGACTTGCCCAGGCATACAGCTAAGAGCAGGGCTGAAGGTAGAACTGAGATGATCTGTCTGCTTCCAATTCACTGGGACTCCATTATTTGGCCTCATTTTGGGAGATGACCTTGTTCTGCCTCTGGATTTAAGGATCTTGGTTATCTCCCCAGCTAATAAGAAAGAGAAAACAGAGTGGGGTCCCATAGTCAGTGGGCCTTCTTAGTGAAGTCGTGAGTTTAATCTGATGCTTGTACAAATAACAGTAGCTAAGGCTTTCTGTTTCTTACCAGGTACCAGGCACTGTCCATGCAACCTCTCATTGTATCCACAGATAGCTATCACCATCATCATTTTCATTTTACAGATGAAGATAAGGTGACCTAAAGAACTGGAGTAACTTGCCAAGATTGAATAATAAATGGAGAAGTTTGTTTTTGGCTTGAGAACTTGTGCTCAGGACCACTATCAAGACTTTGAGGCAATGACATTTCTTTTAAGGAAAGCATGTGCAAACAAATAAAATTTAATAAACAAAATGTATGTGATAACATATACACAGAAAGTGGTGAAAACTTGGGTGTTAAGGAAAAAAGCATGAGATTCCACTGATATAAATAAATAAAATGCCTTCTGATTTTCCCCCAGACCTTCAGATTCTCCTCTGAGAAAAGGAATAAAAAATTAGGCAACTAAGGGACTGATGACCAGTTCCATTTTTTAAATGTGTAAGCTATGTTCCATTAGTATTCATATAGATATGAATCTGTATACAGATATGTATATGTGTGTGCTAAGTTGCTTCAGTCGTGTCCGACTCTTTGTGACCCTATGGACTGTACCAGCAGGCTCCTCTGTCCATAGGATTTTCCAGGTGAGAATACTGGAGTGGGTTGCCATGCCCTCCTCCAGGGGATCTTCCTGACCCAAGGATAGAACCCACGTCTCTTATGTCTCCTCCATTGGCAGGAGCATTTTTTCTTTGCTTGTTTTTTTACCACTAGTGCTACACCGGAAGCCCCATGAAAATATGTTACACAACTATTCAAACAGAAGGTAGTTCAACATAATACAGAATGAATTTGGAAACCAATGGTCCAAGGTTTAGATGCCAACTCTGTCATTTTTAGCTCAAGTGATTTTTTTTTCTTTCTCATTTTAGTTGTCGTGTATTTCTGGTTCTTGAGCAAGGCCATAACTGCTCCAACTCTCAGTTTCCTCGCTTGTTTTACAAGGGTATAATGACCAACCTAGATAGCATATTGAAAAGCAGAGACATTACTTTGCCAACAAAGGTCCATCTAGTCAAGGCTATGGTTTTTCCTGTGGTCATGTATGGATGTGAGAGTTGGACTGTGAAGAAGGCTGAGCGCCGAAGAATTGGTGCTTTTGAAGTGTGGTGTTGGAGAAGACTCTTGAGAGTCCCTTGGACTGCAAGGAGATCCAACCAGTCCATTCTGAAGGAGATCAGCCCTGGGATTTCTTTGGAAAGAATGATGCTAAAGCTGAAACTCCAGTACTTTGGCCACCTCATGCGAAGAGTTGACTCATTGGAAAAGACTCTGATGCTGGGAGGGATTGGGGGCAGGAGGAGAAGGGGATGACAGAGGATGAGATGGCTGAATGGCATCACTGACTCGATGGACGTGAGTCTGAGTGAACTCCAGGAGTTGGTGATGGACAGGGAGGCCTGGCGTGCTGCGATTCATGGGGTCGCAAAGAGTTGGACACGACTGAGCGACTGATCTGATCTGATCTGATCTGAATGTCAACTTCACAGAGCAGTTGTGAAGACCAAATGAGATGACAGATGCCAAAGCTGAGCAGAATTCCTCTGGAAGGGTGAACACATGGCAGCGGAATACACACCTCCACCGCCCCACTCCTGCCCTCCCTCTGTTGGGGACCTAAGGGTCACCCTCAGCTCATTTCTTGTCCAGCATCATAAAAAGGTGCTGACCTCAGAGGTACTGAATGGACAATAGCCTTGTCCACACTCTGCCCAACATCTAGTGTATGCATAAAAATGCAGTGAAGCTTCTGGATATTGAGCCTCCACAGAGATATTTGAAAATTGCCAAGTTTTTCATTTCCTTATTTCAGACTTCCTGTCAGATGGGTACAGGCAGGGATTCTCAAAGACGGAAGAAGGCAAGCTATCTAGATTACTAGAGAGAAAGAAATTGCAAACACACAGCAAAAGAAATTTAAAAAGAAATCCCAGTCCCCATACTTGAGAAAGCCAGACCAGCTGAATCTGCCCATCCAGGGAGTTAATAAATCCATTGGATCCAGGGAGTTAATGGGTCAATTGGATCCAGGGAGTTGGTAGGTCCATTGGATACAATAAGATGCCACAGACATTGATCTGTCTGTTGTATTTCTTAGGGTCAAATCTGGAAAAACAAGTTTAAAAGTATTGATACCAAGCTGGTCATTACTATATTTGATTTGTAAATATGTCATCTTATGATAGCATTTATGGGGGCCATTGTGTCAAGAGCTTGTTTTCTTTAAGTATTTACACAAACAATCAAGCTAGGTAAAGGAATGTTTTATATGCATTCTAATCTCAGAAATTTGTAGGTAATAACATCAGGGGAAGTACTATTTGCCAATTACTAGTGCCTCCATTCATCAATACAACTGCAAGTGCATATTCCCTGTGTATAACTGTATAATTCAATCCAGTTTAATAGGAAGAATAAAATAAAATATCTATATCAAATGTTTCTAATGTTTAAAATGGCCCAAGCATGTATTATGTTTCATTTTTATTTAAAAACATTAAGAATGTGCAAGGCAACTGTGATGGATAATTACAGGCACAGCTATTGATATATTTTGCATTTGTGTTTATGTCTAAATACCTACTGCCTTCTTGATAAACTTCAATTAATATGCCTTCAAGTACTCTGAATGTAATTTTCTGATTAAATACATACACCAGACTCACCACCAACTCATTAATTTCACATAAATTGAATGTTAGTGTTTATATGCAGTTAAATGTGAGAAATAGCATGTCCAATAATCATTTTGCATTTAATATGAACTGAGAGGGTTTTTTTGACTCAGTCCTAACCAAATCCCTAGGACATAAACGAGGTGGTAACTGAATTCTGTGGCTTCAGAATTTGCACATTTAATGGGAAACAATTTCAAAGCCTCTGCTGGTCATTGGAAAGGCTGTTCCATTCTGCTTTTTCCACAGAGCAAAATCTTTCTGCGAACAATGCTTATTATTGATAGGTTTAAAACACCTCAGGTGCTTGCCCATTGTGTGTATTGCTGTCACTCTGTCTTCCGAGGAGTGGGGAAGCAGTGATGGATAACACAGAGAATAATACATGATTCTTGATTGAATGCAAAGCTATAATTCAGTCTTGGGGTTCTGCTGACGTCACAGTGCATGAGAATACAACTCAAAGAGGTGTTTCTTTTACTTATTTTTTAAACCAGGCAATCCTTGTATTCAGGTATGGAGCCAGTGGATCAAGCCACAAACTCCAAAGACTTCCCTGGTGGCCCAGTGGTTAGGACTTTGATTTCCAAGGCACGGGGTGTAGGTTTGATCCCTGGTCAGAGCGCTAGGACACCACATGCCTTGTGGCAAAAAAATTGAACCATTAGGGGAAAAATCCAGAAATAATATTGTAACAAATTCAGTAAAGACTTTGAAAAAACAAACATTCGCTTGACATGGACTCTAGTCCTCGAGTGGTTTTTAAGGAGGAAATCTTTTGGGGGTGTAATTCCCGAGGTTGAGATCTGTGCCCTCGGGTGAGCGACAAGAGAAACTGGCAGGGAGCATACTGCTGCCTCCTATCCAGCCCGCTCCTTGCAAAGGCAAAGTGTTAGATATGGAGAATAGAGCGCTCTCCTCCTGACTCTTCAAAATGTCTTCTGATCCAGGGTTTCCAGTCTTTCTCTGGTGAGACTTATTGTCTGAGAGTTGTTCCCAAGACTCTCACCCCTGGGGATTCAGATTCAGTGGGTTTAAGCTGCAGCCTGGGGGAGTCGGTATATTTAACCGACTGAAGCTGATTTGTTAACAGAGTTTGCAAACATCCTTATCAGTCTCTCTTGGTGTCTTGCCTCAGAATTTCTTCTGCATTTGCAAGCTGCTTTACACAATTTAGCAATCAATATAGTATTGGTTGATGCTGCCTCCAGTTAAATGAGAATATTTTTGGCAAAGGATTTAACACATAACACATAGTATGTCTCAATAAATGAAAATGTCTCCCCTTCTTGCTTTAGTTGCCTCATCTATCAGAAATGTGCCCTCCCAACCTCAATATTAACAATTCAAGAGTGAATATCAAGCTGTGTATTTCCTCTGTAGGCTCTGAAGTAATAAAGTAGGTATTTGGAAGTGATACATTGATTGATTTATGCTATCAGAGCTAGGATGAGACTGGCAGCTCCTTTTCTGTTCATACTTTTTTTTAATATCTAGAGCTATAATACTTCCAAGGCTTATCAGGGAGTGAGTCTCTTTTCAGGCTTAGTTTACCCAGGTCACATTTCCCATGATCCCTTGAGCCTTGCAAAAATGAATAATAATGAGAAGAAGAAACAACAGCAGCAGCACTTTAAAGTACTTAACATGTGCCAGGCACTCCTCTCAGTGCTTCAAGCACTGCGTGTAACTTATTTGCTATGCTTAGTTGCTTAGTTGTGTCCAACATTTTGCAACCCTATGGGCTGTAGCCCACCAGGCTCTGCTGTCCATGGGGATTCTTCAAGCAAGAATACTGTGCCCTCTTCCAGGGGATCTTCTCAATCCAGGCATCAAACCCAGGTCTCCTGCATCACAGGCGGATTCTTTACCACCTGAGTCACCAGGGAAGCCCCTATGTAACTTATTTAAATCCTCCCAATATTCTTAATAAGACAGGTTCTATTATTATCATTTTGATTTTATCAATGAGGAAACTGAGGCACAAAGTTTAAAAATAAGGCTAGGATTTGAACCCATGTAACCTGGCAGCCAAAGATGGAGAAGCTGTATACAGTGAGCAAAAACAAGACCAGGAGCTGACTGTGGCTCAGATTATGAACTCCTTATTGCCAAATTCAGACTTAAATTGAAGAAAGGAGGGAAAACCACCAGACCATTCAGGTATGACCTAAATCAAATCCCTTACAATTATACAGTGGAAGTGACAAATAGATTTAAGGGCTTAGATTTGATGGACAGAGTGTCTGAAGAACTATGGATGGAGGTTCATGACATTGTACAGGAGGCAGTGATCAAGACCATCCCTAGAAAAAGAAATGCAAAAAGGCAAAATGGTTGTCTGAGGAGGCCTTATAAATAGCTGTGAAAAGAAGAGAAGCAAAAGGCGAAAGAGAGAAGAAAAGATATGCCTATTTGAATGCAGGGTTCCAAAGAATAGCAAGGAGATATAAGAAAGCCTTCCTCAGTGATCACTGCAAAGAAATAGAGGAAAACAATAGAATGGGAAAGACTAGAGAACTCTTCAAGAAAATTGGAGATACCGAGGGGACATTTCATGCAAAGATGGGTACAATAAAGGACAGAAATGGTATGGACCTAACGGAAGCAGAAGATATTAAGAAGAGATGGCAAGAATATACAGAAGAACTATACAAAAAAGATCTTCATGACCCAGATAATCACAATGGTGTGATCACTCACGTAGAGCCAGACATCCTGGAATGCATAGTCAAGTGGGCCTTAGGAAGAATCACTCTGAACAAAGCTCATGGAGGTGATGAAATTCCAGTTGAGCTATTTAAAATCCTAAAAGATGATGCTGTGAAAGTCCTGCTCTCAATATGCCATGAAATTTGGAAAACTCAGCAGTGGCCATAGGACTGGAAAGGGTCAGTTTGCACTCCAATCCCAAAGAAAAGCAATGCCAAAGAATGCTCAAACTACCACACAATTGTACTCCTCTCACACACTAGTAAAGAAATGCTCAAAATTCTCCAAGCCAGGCTTCAGCAATATGTGAACCATGAACTTCCAGATGTTCAAGCTGGATTTAGAAAAGGCAGAGGAAACAGATCAAATTGCCAACATCTGCTGGATCATCAAAACAGCGAGAGAGATCCAGAAAAACATCTACTTCTGCTTTACTGACAATGCCAAAGCCTTTAACTGTGTGGATCACAACAAACTATGGAAAATTCTTCAAGAGATGGGAATACATGACCATCAGACCTGCTTCCTGAAAATCTGTATGTAGGTTAAGAAGCAACAGTTAGAACTGGACATGGAACAACAGACCGGTTCCAAATTGGGAAAGGAGTATGTCAAGGCCGTATATTGTCACCCTGCTTATTTAACTTATATACAGAGTACATCATGAGAAATGCAGGACCAGATGAAACACAAGGTGGAATCAAGATTGCCAGGAGAAATATCAATAACCTCAGATATGCAGATGACACTACTCTTATGGCAGAAAGTAAACAAGAACTAAAGAGCCTCTTGATTAAAGTGAAAGAGGAGAGTGAAAAAGTTGGCTTAAAACTCAATATTCAGAAAACTAAGATCATGGCATCTGGTCCCATCACTTGATGGCAAATAGATGGGAAACAAGGGAAACAGTGACAGACTTTATTTTGGGGGCTCCAAAATCACTGCAGATGGTGACTGCAGCCACGAAATTAAAAGACTCTTGCTCCTTGGAAGAAAAGTTATGACCAATCTAGACAGCATATTAAAAAGCAGAGACATTACTTTACCAACAAAGGTCCATCTAGTCAAAACTTTGTTTTTTTCAGTAGTATGGATGTGAGAGTTGGACTATAAAGAAAGCTGAGTGCTGAAGAATTGATGCTTTTGAACTATGGTGTTGGAGAAGACTCTTGTGAGTCCCTTGGACTGCAAGGAGATTCAACCAATCCATCCTAAAGGAAATCAGTCCTGAATATTCATTGGAAGGACTGATGCTGAAGCTGAAACTCCAAAACTTTGGCTACCTGATGCGAAGAGCTGACTCAATGGAAAAGACCCTGATGCTGGGAAAGATTGAGTGCAGGAGAAGAAGGGATGACAGAGGATGAGATGGTTGGATTTCATCACGGACTCAATGTACATGAGTTTGAGTAAGTTCTGGGAATTTGTGATGGGCAGGGAAGACTGGCATGCTGCAGTCCATGGGGTCACAATGTAACCCCACACAACTGAACGACTGAACTAAACTGAACTGAACTAATTTGGCTCCACAGTCAAATTAGTCAATTTTTTTTTTTTTGTAGAACTCTATTTATTGATATGGAGAGATGGTCACAAGACACAGTGGTGGATGGGGAGAAGGCAAGTTACAAACAGTGTTTACAGTATGGTCCTGTTTCATTTTCATTGCTTAGCAAAGTATATAATCCAATACATTTTTACATATTACCTTTAACTAATATTCTATACTGCCTTTACTAGGAACATGGTTAGTCACTCACAGAGTCCTAGAACTATTATAGTATCTTGGACATAATCTAATCTAAACTAATGTTATAAGTAAAAAGATTGAGACCAAAGAAGGGCAATGATTAACAGTAAATAACCCCACTAGATTCTCTTTCTGATCCCAACTTTACCCTCCTATATGTGGTTACATTAAGTTTCAGAACATCTCTCTTGGAGACTGGTCCTGCCTAGTGCAGGACTCCTTTTGTTGAAACTGCACAGTATTCTGAATGTTATATACCAGCAAAAAAATATATACATAAAGCTAAGCTTACAAGAAAGAAAAGGCTGTCCCAGGCTCCCCTAAGGGCTTAGTGGTTAAGAACTCGCCTGTCAGTGCAGGGACATAGGTTCAATCCCTAGTCTGGGAAGATCCCACCTGCCGCACAGCAACTGAGCCCATGTGCAACAACTGTTGAGCCACTGCTGTGGAGCCCATGCTCCACAAGGGAATCCACTTCAATGAGAAGCCCAGGCACCTCAACAAAGAGTAGCCCCCATTCGCCACAACTAGAGAAAGCCTGCACTCAGCAATGAAGACCCACCGCAGCCAAAAATAAACAAGCAGATCTTTTAAAAAGAAAGGGATGTCCCAATGCCAGTGACAAACAGAAGTTCCCGTGGGATAGAGGCTGCAGTTAGTATTGTGTCACTGTGTAGTCAATAATACAGATACAAGATCCAAAAGGTACAAAAAGTATACGATAAATACCAGAGGCAAATCGGGATTTTACAGTCCATGACAATGCAACTACACACGTTTGTAAATTCTTTTGTTGTTTATACAAATGATAGCATATTACACAGATTATTCCCTGTGTTTCTTCACTATGCAGTGTATAGTGAAGTGGTATATAGTTCCACAGTGATACCTTTAGAACTACCTAATTCCTTTTACAGTTACAGATTAGTCTATTTTATGCATGTATCAAATTTTATATAAGCAGGTTCCTATTAGGGGAAAGTTGTTTGCATGTTTGTTATTTCTCTTTTTGTGGCTATATCCATTGAGTAAATTTCCAGAAGGAGAATTCCCAGGTCAAAGAATAAATTTTAAATCTTGATCAATAAACACTGTATTAATTCAATTCCCTGCACTAATCTTCGACAGTGATTCTTTCCCCACATTCTTAAAAAGCCAGTATTTTATCCAAATGTTTGTCTTTTGTCAATCTTGTATATAGTTCCCACGTGTATTTCCTTTATTATCATGAGATTTAGTACCTTTTCACATGTGTGAGTCATTTTCCCTTTTCTTTAAACTGTTTGTATCATTTGTCCATTTTACTATTGTTGATGCATTTTATGTATTAAGGAAATTAGCCATTTGATTACACTACATAAGGCAAGAATGTTTTCCCAGTTGATTTGCTTTTTGACTTTGTTTACGGTAGTTTTTTTCTACAAAGAATTTTGTTTAAAGTTTTTATGAGTTTAAATGTATCAAAGTTTTCTTTTATGGTTTCTGAATTTTATGTCATACTTAGAGAATCCTTCACATTGCAAGATTACATAAAAACAAATTCTCTCATGTTTCTTCCACAACTTTTATGAATCATTAAAAACAATCTTTGATCCATCTGGAATTTATTTTATTGCAAGATGTACAATGGATCAGGCTTCCCCGGTGGCTCAGCAGTAAAGAATCCACATGCAATACAGGAACCACAGGAGATTGGGGTTCAATCCCTGGGTTGGGAAGATCCCCTGGAGAAGGGAGGTGGCAACCCACTCCAGTATTCTTGCCTGGAGAACCCCGTGGACAGAGGAAACTGGCAGGCTACAGTCCATAGGGTCACAAAGAGTCAGACATGACTTAAGTGACTTAGTACACACACATGCATGCATGTACAATGTATCAAACTCATTTTTTAAAAACCAATTGTCTAAGCACCATTTGTTAAATTATCTGGAACCCATGTATATTACTCTACTAATGATGTATGTAAAAACTGGAAAAGTGGTGACCACTAAGAGTTGTTCCTAATTAGGTAAATCTTGAAAGGGAGAAAGAGGAAGGTGGGGCAGAGAATATGAGACAGAGAGAGAAACGGCAATATTTGGCCGGGAGTCCAAATTCAGACTGGAGAGTACGAATAAAGATACAGTAGGCTTATAATTAATTGATTCCAGTTGACTCCATGCAGGATGCTTCCTCTTCCTTTTTGACAATCACTTTCTACATTCTGGAGATGATTTTGCTTTTCTGAGCAATTCCACTCCTGGATATATCTGGGAAAAAACCACGAATTCAAAAAGACGCACACACTGCAGTGTTCATTCAGTTCAGTTCAGTGGCTCAGTCGTGTCCAACTCTTTGTGACCCCATGAACCAAACAATACGCCAGGCCTCCCTGTCCATCACCAACTCCCAGAGTTTACCCAAACTCATGTCCATTGAGTCGATGATGCCATCTAACCAGCTCATCCTCTGTCGTCCCCTTCTCCTCCTGCCTTCAATCTTTCCCAACATCAGGGTCTTTTCAAATGAGTCAGCTCTTCACATCAGGTGGCCCAATGTGTTCATAGCAGCATTATTTACAATTGCCAAGATAAGGAAGCAATCTAAGTGTCCATTAATAATTGAATGGATAAAGATGGGCCTGTGTGTGTTAGTTGCTTATTTGTGTCTGACTCTTTGTGACCCCATGGACTGTAGCCCACCAGGCTGCTCTGTCCATGGGATTCTCTAGGCAAGAATATTGGAGTGGATTGCCATGCCCTCCTCCAGGAGATCTTTCCAACTCGGAGATCAAACCCAGGTCTCCTGCATTGCAGGTGAACTCTTTGATATCTGAGCCACAAGGGAAGCAATCTAAGTGTCCGCTAACAATTGAATGGATAAAGAGGTAGTATATATGTACACACACACATAAACATACACACAATGAAATACTCTTCAGCCATAAAAAAGAATGAAAATTTGCCATTTGCAGCAACATGAATGGACTCGGAAGGCATTACGCTAAGTGAAATAAATCAGACAAAGACAAATACCATATATTACTTATACGTTGAATTTAAAAAATTAAAATAGTGAATAGAACAAAAAATAAGCAGACTCACAGGTATAGAGAACAAACTGGTTTTGCAGTAGTCATATACAGATGTGAGAAGTGGATCATAAAAAATACTGAGCACCAAAGAATCGATGCTTTCAAACTATGGTGCTGGAGAAAACCCTTGAGAATCCCTTGGACAGCAAGGAGATCAAACCAGTCAATCCTAAATGAAATCAATCCTTAACATTCATTGGAAGGACTGATGCTAAAACTGAAGCTTCAATACTTTGGTTACCTGATGCGAAGAGCTGACTTATTGGAAAAGACCTTGATCTTGGAAAGACTGAGGGCAAGAGAAGAAGGGGACAACAGAGGATGAGATGGTTGGATGGCCTTATCAGCACAATGGACATGAGTTTGAGCAAACTTTGGGAGATAGTGAAGGACAGGGAAGCCTGGTGTGCTGCAGTTCATGGGATTGCAAAGAATCAGACACAACTTGGCGATTGAACAAATTACTTATCTGTGAATCTAAAAAATTTAAAAAAAAACTAGTGAATAGAATAAAAAAGAAGGAGACTCACAGATATAGAGAACAAGCTAGTGGTTACCAGTGGGGAGAGGGTGAGACAAAAAAGTGTTAAAGATTAAGAGACACAAACTACTAGGTTTAAAATAAGCTACAAAGATGCATTGTACAACATGGAGAATATAGCCAATATTTACGGTAAGTGGAGTATATCCTTTAAAACTGAATCTATACCTCAATAAAAGAAAAAATGAGCAAAAAAAGAATATAGCTACATCAGATACAGAGAAGGCAATGGCACCCCACTCCAGTACTCTTGCCTAGAAAATCCCATGGATGGAGGAGTCTGGAAGGCTGCAGTCCATGGGGTCGTGAAGAGTTGGACACGACTGAGTGACTTCACTTTCACTTTTCACTTTCATGCATTGGAGAAGGAAATGGCAACCCACTCCAGTGTTCTTGCCTAGAGAATCCCAGGGTCGGGGGAGCCTGGTGGGCTGCCATCTATGGGGTCGCACAGAGTCGGACACAACTGAAGTGACTTACCTTACCTTACATCAGATAACTTGGATGAACTAGAGGAAGGGAAAGAGTCAAGGGAGAAGCAACAGGATACAATGGGCTGCATGCCCAGGGAAGGGCCTCTACTCTGCCCTCCATCCTCCTGAGGCAGAAACTCGAGGCAGGGAAGGCAGAAATCCCAGATAGGTTTGGAGGGATTCAAAAGCAAAGACAGCCTGAACCAAATTTGTCAGTAAGGTCTATGTCGGGGGGAGGCTTTGAATAACATTGACCAGCAGAGTAGACATAGCCCAAGGGGAGTCTGTGGATGGACGGGAGATAAAACCACATACTGTGGCCCACAGCAGGACAGTGGAAGTGGAGCAGAACACCCTCTCTGTGCTCATGAGATATAGCAGTCTTAGCAAGGAAGACACCGCAATAACGCAGATGGACAGATGACCCAAAAGCAATGACACATTCCAGAGAAGGCTAGTACAGAATGATAATTACTGAGGACATGACTTCCTCTCCAGCCCCTTGGCCTTACAAAAACCCTTGGAACAAGAATTCAATCTCAAGTAAACATGAGGTTGCACAGTCCAAGATTAAGAGTTGGGCCCCTGACAGACAGGGGCTTGTAATAGAAGCACACTTTTACAATAAAAGCATAAAAAACATTTCTTCCATACTTGAGTTTGGGAGCAAGTTTCATAACTCCTGGAAGTTGTTAAGAGATAACCTGAGGCATATTAAACATTTTAGGGGTTTATTTGAACAAATAACAATTTGAACTAAAGTGGAAATAGCTTGGAACACTCCACCAACAGGAACTGGGGAGAGAAAAGGTGGAAGCAAAGTAAGGAAATTATTGATTGGTTATAGCCTGAAGCTTAATTGGTTGTTTGTGATTGGATGTCCTTAGATTTCAATTACATGACCTAGAGGCAAGTCAGGCTTAGATTTTGGCTTGCTTGTGCAGGCTGCTGTAGCATTAGAATCACCTCAGTCTAATGGCCTCCTTGTTTAATTAGCTTAACAAGGTCAACTATTGAAATCATTGCCACAAACTGGAGAAGCATCTTAGACCACAAGTTCAAGAGAAGAATAAGAGGAGAGACTTCAATGAAGTGGCTCCTGGAACAGTAAAAATGGGTTAATAATGAGGATAATATTCCTCCTTTTGGAAGTACATTAAATTTCAAGGCACTTTTGATTTGTTGCTTAATTTGGTTGTCAACCTTGTGAGATGATAGAGGCAGATATTATTATCATCTGACTTTTACAAATGAGAGCACTGAGAACAACAAAAAAGCTATCACTTGGCTTTATTATCCAATAATAAAGGGCAGGCCCTTCTCAACCTCAGCACCAATGACATTTGGGGCTGGATGATTCTTTGTTGTGGGGATGTGTTGTGTGCACTGAAGGGTGCTTGGCAGTCTCCCTGGTCTCTGCACACTAGATGCCAACAACATCACCGATGGTGACAACCAAGAATGTCCCCAGGTATTGCTGAATGTTCAGAGGGAGCAAAATCTGCCCCCCATCTCAGACCACCTCCACTCACCTTCCCCACTTGAGAACCACTGAACTAAAATGAAGAGTTGAGACGTAGTGCAGGGTCTGGACTCTTAGTTCCAAGTACATAGAAGAAATCCAGGGCTCCTCCCTCATCCCCCCAGGTCTAGCCGGCCATAACACTGACACACCCGAAACCTCTTTAAAATGTTCTCACAGCATTTTATCTCTGAAAGCAACCTTAGCATTCATCTCTACACTTTCAATTTACATGTGAAAACACTGAACTTTGTAAGGTTTCAGTTATTTTTCCAAGAGCATGAAGCGGGTGTGTGGGGGAGCTGGCACTTGAACCTGAGTCTCCTCTGTCAAAGTCAGGATTTGACCTGCTACCTCACCACTGCCTAGAGCTGACATTGGTTCAGAAATACTCCAGAGCAGCCTTGGGAAGAAAAGCTGGATATTTCCTAGCTGGCTGTCTCTCTATAAAAAGATATTTTTAGCAAAATGGGGGAAAGTCAGCATTCAGCTCAATTGAAAATACGTCTGGCATTAATTCATTGTTAATTGACCAGGATGAGTAAAAAGATGGCTACTTCCAAGGCTTCTCTAATGGAACTATTAGTGAATTTTCAGGTCAACTAACTCCTGTCACTGCCTGACAAGGGAAATGGCAATCATTTGCCAGTGTTAGCACGGCTCTCGCTGCTCTTGAAAACTGGAATCAGTCATCCTGGGATGTCAAGTTTTGTGTCTTGACTCCATCTGTAATTCTCTACCCCACACTCCTCCACCCAGAGACCCTTAACTTCACTTGAATGGCCTCAGGTTTGCCTGAAATGTGCATAAATTTTGTCCCTTCAAAGAGCTTCTTTGGAAATCTGGTTTGATCCCTCACACAATGCTGTAGTTTCATTAGCATTACCACCTACCACTCCCATTGATCAATGTGGAAACCAAAGTTCAAGCAGTTACTTGACTTGCCAAAGTTTTCACAGATGGTAAATAGCCAGACAAGATTTCACATCCAGGGTCCAGCAACAAGTCCCTTGCTACCACTGCTTGGTGGCTTTCTTTTGCCACATCATCTGCACCCTCTCCCTTCACTTTGCTTATTTTTCTTTCTTTTCCCATGACACTCTTTGTGTGTGTGTGTGAGTGTGTGTGTTGGGAATGGAGAGTTGGATAAATGGGAAACCATTTCAGTTACTATAACTAACCATAGTTTTCTCTTTTAACAAATATTTAATTGAGCATTTACTTTTAGGAACTCATCTAGGTGCTGGGGATGCCAATTCATAAGCTAGAGCCCCAGGTCCTCAGACTGACGTTCAAGGTCCACCATAATTTGATCCTGAGCTACCAGCCTCATCTTGACCCACTTCCTGTCATAAAACCTACCCACTTACTGCCCCAACAAGTCCAGTGCTCTCTCACTCCCTCTTTTTTCTCTTCCTTTGCATGTGCTATCTGGAGGGCCTTCTCCCTCGGCTATCTGGTAAACCCCTATTCTTACATTAAGGTTTTTTCAGGTGTCACCTCCTCTATAAAAGCTTCCCTGCTTTTCATGGTGAAGCTAGTCAATTACATCTCTTTTTGCTGTGATGATTGGTTCATACCTCTGTTGTAAAATGTTCATACTGTATTATAATTATTTACATTCATGTCTGACTCACTTGTATGATGCTTGAAGGCAGGGCTCATGGCTTATTCAAGGGAGTATTCCCTAGACTAGTACATGATGGGTGACTGATAATACATTAGTTGACTAAACTTAACCCTGAATCAGAAAGAAAGGCAAAAAGGCACAGAAAATCTGTAGACCAGAGTTATTTAAAACAAAATATCATATGATATCACTTACATGTGGAATCTAAAAAAAAATGACACAAATGAATTTATTTGCAAAACAGAAGCAGACTCACAGACATAGGAAACAAATTCATGTTTACCAAAAGGGCATGGTGAGGGAGGGGGGGTGGGTAAACTAGGAATTTGGGATTAACATATACACACTACTCTATATAAAATAGACAACCAACAAGGACCTATTGTATAGCACAGGGAACTATTTTTGTAACAACTTATAAGGGAAAATAATTTGAAAAAATAGGTCTATGTGTATGTATCTGAATCACTTTGTTGTACATCAGAAAATAACACAACATTGTAAACCGATTATTCTCCAATAAAAATAAATAAAACAATGAACTGATAATTTGTTAGTTACCATTAGACACAGGGCTCAAATCCTTTACTGGTTCTTTGTCTTTGATTAGTGTAAACATCACCTTTACTTAACAATCCCTTCAGAGCAACTGCTTCTATGATTGTCTTGAGTGAATTCCAGGGAAGAAGAAATCAATTGACGATAATACCAATCACATTTATCCCATCAGTTCTGACCTTCAACCATGTCTTCACCACCAAAGCATAGCAGGGAATTAAAGCAATTCAACAAGTACCCCAATAAACTTGGATTTGATAGCCAGTGGCAAATATTTATGAAATATTTACATGTTAATGATAGCATTATATAACAATTTCCAAAGCACAGTTACAGATGTGATTCCTCTCAATAACCATGAAAGTTCAGTTACCCTCACTTTACACATGGGAAAACCAAGGCCCAGAAATGTGTTCAGAGTTACTAAGCTAGTAAGCAGTAGAGTCAAGATTCAAGACACAGATCTTCTTACTCTTAATCCCATGTTCTTCCAATTCCATGCAGTTGAGGATAGAGCATGTATTTTGTTTATTCTTTTGTCTATCCAGAATAGTGCAATATGCTTGTTGAATAGAGGTATTTATTTTATTTTATTTTATTTTTAAACTTTACATAATTGTATTAGTTTTGCCAAATATCAAAATGAATCCGCCACAGGTATACATGTATTTTGATATACAAGGTTAAAACTTCTTCTTTCTCATCTATATTTAATTTGTTCATTTTTCATCTACTTTTATCCACCCCATTCATATCAAATTTGTGCATCCCTGCAATTGCCTGCCATTGTGCTCAGCACTAAAGATAACGGGTATTTTTGTGTCTCCAGCACCTACTTTGCATGATCTGGCACATGGGGTGCTTAACAAATGTATGTGCATGTGCTCAGTCACTAAGTTGTGTTCAGCTCTTTACAACCCCATGGACTGTAGCCTTCCAGGCTCCTTCATCCATGGAATTCCCCAGGCAAGAATACTGGAGTAAGTTGCCATATCTTCCTCCAAGGGGTCTTCCTGACCCAAGGATGGATCCCGTGTCTTCTGCATCTCCTTCATTGGCAGATGGATTCCTCACCAGCAGGCTCAGGATCTAATACACATCACTGAAGTAATATTGAGCTGTGTTATCTTTTCTTTCACCTACTCTTCACATCAATCTATTATCTGTTTTTACATATGGAAACATTGAGCATCAGTGGAATTTAATACCTCTGCTTCAGTAGTGTTTGGATTTAAATCTTGATTTCATATTTAAAATACTAATTTGATGCACCTCTAGAAGCAGCTGTGTTGTAATAAGAAGAGTCCAGTTCTGAAGTCAGAAGACCTGAGAGAATCCCACCCCTGCTACATACTAGCTATATGGCCTTGGAGGAATCACTTAACCTCTAGGACTCAGTGTTCTCCATATACAATGAGAAAAACAATACCTCACCTGCTGACCACACATGGTTATTGTGAGCATAGTAAGTACAAGAATAAGTGTAAGAAGGACTAATTCAAGGCATTGACTTGGGCCTTCTTCTGAAAGAGCTGTGGCCTACCTGCCTTACTCTTCCTGAGTCCCAGGACAGTGCTTGCTGACATCACCTGGATGGGTTATTGTCAATGGATAGCAATCGACTCTTCATATTAGAACACGCTAATTATATTTATTCAGCTGTAGGAAATGTGTGTGTGTGTGTGCATGCCTTTACATTTGAATAAGTGCAGTAGAAAGTGTGAGTTTGGAGGTCAGACAGAGCTGCCTTTAAATCAGTCCTACATTCATTAGACATATAACTTTGGACAAATTATTGTCACACTAACCCTCAATTTCCTAATCTGTAAGATGCAGATAATAGGTTGTTACGAGACTGAAACAAGACTAAATGCCTCTAGGATTACCTAAGCTTGTTCCTCAATAAATGGTAGCTTTTACTATCGTCAACATTATTACCTACAAATAATATGCATTCTGGTTCTGGCATTGACCCTAATCCCTCCCTCTGGTTCAAAATTGGGAAAAGAGTACATCAAGGATATATATTGTCACCCTGCTTATTTAACTTACACATAGAGTACATCATGAGAACTGTCAGGCTGGATGAAGCACAAGCTGGAATCAAGATTGCCAGGAGAAATATCAATAACCTCAGATAAGCAGATGACACCACTCTTATGGCAGAAAGCAAAAAGAGACTAAAGAGCCTTTTGATGAAGGTAAAAGAGGAAAGTGAAAAGTCTGGCTTAAAACTCAACATTCAAAAAACGAAGATCATGGCATTTGGTCCATCACTGCATTGCAAATAGATGGGGAAACAATGGAAACAGTGACAGACTTTATTTTCTGGGGCTCCAAAATCACTCTAGATGGTGACTGTAGCCATTATATTAAAAGACACTTGCTCCTTGGAAGAAAAGTTATGACCAGCCTAGACAGCATATTAAAAAGCAGAGACATTAACTTTGCTGACAAAGTTCTGTCTGGTCAAAGCTATGGTTTTTCCAGTAGTCATGTATGGATGTGAGAGGAGAAGGGGATGACAGAGGATGAGATGGTTGGATGGCATCACCAACTCAATGGACATGAGTTTGAGTAAACTCCGGGAGTTGGTGATGGACAGGGAAGCCTGGCATGCTGCAGTCCATGGGATTGCAAAGAGTTGGACATGACTGAGTGAGTGACTGAACTAAACTGAACTGAAGTTACTTTTTGTGGCCCTATTAGACAACTCCCCATGGCAAGAGCATCCTGGGATTTTATTCTTTTATGACTTTAATGGTCAAGATTACATTAACTGTAAAGAGCTGTATAGATGTTAACTTTTCTTTTTTTGGCAGAGACAGGGGATGGGTGCACAACATGGCATGTGGGATCATGGTTTCCCAACCAGAGATCAAACTAATGTCCCCTGAAGTGGAAGTATGAAGTCTTAACCAGTGGACCACCAGGGAGATCCCCAGATGTTAGCTTTTAAGGTTAGCTGTACTAATATTAGTATCTGATGATTACTAAGTTATGGACAAAAACTAGGAAAGTTAATATTTCACAGACGCTTATTAAAGGCTACTGAATTTCACTGAAGTTAAACAGTCTTGTTCATAAATAAAATAGAACAAAAAGAACTTCCAAGGTATGCATTGCATCTTGCCATCACTACTAGAATAATCTTCCCTTTGTCACGTCTTCTCACTGCTCAAGAACATTTCATTGTATGCTACTGCCTTGGGATCATCTAAACTTGTTATTCTGGAAGCGCTTTCATAACCTTTCCATCCCAACCCTATATCCTGCTACTTCCTCCTCTCCTCCTCCTTCCACCCGATGTGAACCTATTGCTCCAAACAACTGCAGTACTCACTGTCCATAAATTATTCCATGTACATTCTTACTTCCTTACCCTTGATGTGCTCTTCACCCCCACCTGTCCATCCAACTCGAGGCCTCCTTCAAAGCCAAGCTCAGTGTATACTCTCCATAGAGATCACTCTTGCCCCTCAATTCTGAAATTACCAGTCATCAGCTTGCTCATCTGATGTTGACTACATGACCATAGTAGTTTACCAGTGGTTTCACACAAGTTTTCTCTAGTAATAAAGAGGTTTATCTAGTAATAACGATAGCTGCTTCTTATGGAACATTCCTATGTTCTGCTCTCTGCTGAGCGCTTACAAACATTATGTTTCATTCTCACAGTCACCCTAGGTAGGAGATCCCCCTTTGATAGATGAAGAAGAATCAAAGGCATAGATTGGTTTTGTAAGTTACCCAAATTCACAGAGTTGACAAATGGCAGGGATGAGGGGCACACTCCTTTCTGATTGAATTCAAGGGCCAACTTCTTAAGCATCACACATGCTGTCGGCATTTTGCAATGTAGCACAAACAGGTTAAATGGTACAACCATGGTAAGTGACAGCCAGCTCTCCTACCCAGCTTGGTCTCATCCAAACAACTTTCCAGTATACTAAGTATATGATATTGCCCTTACTGTATTTAATGTTTGTTTTATTATTTAGCCTGACACAAAGTGTTGTCTACTCAGCTCAAAAATTTCTGAAGACAATGATTAGGGGACTGAAGGTTTGGGCCTCAGACAAATGACTAGTGGTTAAGGCACCAACAATGGGGCTGATGATGTATGTAGTGGCTTGAGGTGGGAGGAAATGGACTGATGTGGGCTGCAATGACCATTTCCTTAGTAAGCCTGGGTAAAACTTCATGGATTTCTCTTTGAAGGGTGACTACCTTGATATTTCAAAAACCTGCTTTAATTTGTTCGTCTGCTGAAAGCCAGTCAGATTTGCTATGACTGCTTTTGTTCCACTAATGCCAGGGTTGCTCTGTGTAGTCTCTGGGACTGTCCAGGGAAGAGACCACAGAGAATCAGTGCCTGTTAAAGTGAAAAAGCTGAAGTTCCAGAGAAAAACATCAAAATACTCCCATTCTTTTCAATACAAGACCAGATGCTCAGCAGCAGGTATGTAGAATGAAAGTGATGACAATATAATAGTAATAAACATTTTACGTGCCTGCAGCTACTGTAACAGGACCATCTAACAGAAATGACTCTCAATGCCCATGTGGTGTGCTGGGGCTGTGCCTTTCACACGCGTTTTGCATATGGCGCCCCAAAATACAGTGTAAACGATGGAAATACAATAAAATCTCTTCTCTTTCATTTTTCTGAGGTGGTTGCTGTGGGGAAATTTTGCAAATAGTGGCTACATGTAAATTGAGGGAAATTTGCAAATGACTTTGCACGTAGTTTTTAGTAGCACAGTAGCCTTAATAATAATCAAGCATAGCATCTGCACTGAAAGCATGTTAGCTGTGCAGTTTCCATTTCAGTAATAATACCTTACAACTATATAGCACCACATAAACATGCCTTACAGCACTAATGTAGTCTCTCTCCCAGATTCACTTACATCTGTCCATCTGCTAAACTTCTACTTACCATCTGATTCTGGGGTACAGTATGTAGAGGCTTATCATTGCCTCCCATATTCTCCAAAAGCTTCTATCTGTAGTAAAGCTAACACTTTGTTCTCCATCTGACTCTGATTGCCTATCTCAACTGGTTTGGGGAGAGGAGAGCGGTCCTATTGACTGTACCTCCCCAAATTCCAGGGTGAAGAGTTATGACAGCATATGATGAGCACTTGGTATGGTTCCCTCACAGTAAAGGGGAACTGCTCTTAACTAAGAACAATTTGGGATGTGACTCACCCCCACTTGATTGTCCCTAAGAGTGGGGCTAAGAAGACCCAGCAGGTGCACCTTGCAGATCGGTAAAGCCAGAGGTTCCAGGACCCCAGAGAGACTTTTGGAAGGAAATAGCATTGCCACCTGGAGGTGAGGACTGTCACTGGGAGCCATAAAAATATGTCATTGGAAGGATGCAGATTCTTGTCATGTTATGATGATTACTCCTCTACATCCCAACATACATCTCCCCACTGCCCTCCTGCTATCACATAGCTTCACATACATGCACAAACACATGCATACACACAGAAGTGCACTCTATGGGAGCAGGGTCTTTGTTGGTCTTGGTCAACGTTATCCCTAAGAGTCAAAAACTGTGTCTTCAGAGGAAAAGGAGATGGTGGGACAAGTTGAGCGAGTAGGATTGACATACATACACTATCACACGTAAAATAGATAACTAGTGGGAAGCTGCTGTATAGCACAGGGAGCTCAGCTCAGTGCGTTGCAATGAGCTAGAGGGGTGGGATGGGCAGCGGAGGGAAGTCCAAGTGGAAGGAATACAGTTGATTCATTTCCTTGTACAGCAGAAACTGACACAACATTGAAAAGTAATTGTGCTCCTATTAAAAAATAAATAAAAAACTGCGTCTAGAGCAATTAAGACCTTCAGAGAGTGCATTTGTTAAATTTATTCAGTCATTTGCTCATTCATTCTGCAAACATGTGGTGAGTGCTTACTATGTGCTAGGCACCATGGTAGGTCTTCCTGTGTGTGGTATGTTGGGAAGATATCAGGGCTCTGGAACTGCTCCTGCCTTTTGACCCCCATCAGTGGATGCATCTCTCTGGGCTTTGGTTCCCTCACCTTCCCAAACAGGGACTGGCTGCATGGCTCCTCTGTCTCTTCCACGGCCACCATTTCCTGAGGATGGAGGCTGATCCTCCACAGCTTCAGGAAAACAATCCAGTTCTTCGGTGAACCCTTCTTTGTCCTTAGAGGTGGTGGCAAGGAGGCTGTTGGTTTAACCAATGACATTTGGAGGGCTCACAACCCAGAGGAATGTTTTTCAGGACCATGACAGTGAAGGCTTCCTCTACACTTCTGGGATTTATTTGGTCTCTCAGAGCTTCATGCTTCTCTGGAATTACTGTTGTTGTTTTTCTTCACTAGGTGCTGTGTTGGGACAGCTCCAAGCCTAGTAGAAATTTGTCTCTTTTTAATTATTTACCCAGAATGTTACATTTTGGAATTGCCTTGGGAATAGGCATTACCCATTGACAGAATGCTTAATGGGAGCCTGTCAAACTACTCCTCTAGGATAGGTTAAAAATGACACCCATCTGCCGGGTTCTTCGAAGCTTCCCCAAGTTTCTTGCAAAGTTGATTTTGAGTTGGGTGGCACTGATCCTCATATAACTGATGAAAATACTAACCATAAATTCAGAGATCAAAAAGGAATTTGAGAAAGAAATCATCTCTTCCCTTCTTCACCCAGATGTTGCCTCTTTCTTAAAGAAAAGAATAGTCGTGTGTCCCTGAGCCCCAGGATGTAAGGTGACCCCAGGAATTGAGCAAGTCTGTCAGGAAACAGACTGACCTTAGGTTGCTGAGCAGCATCTGGTTACTGTCCATATCTGGTCTGGGCTAGTCCTGGCTCTTCCATTGACTGACTGTGGGATCTTGAGGAAGTTGTTTCCCTCTCTGAGACAAAGTCTTTTCTTTGAAAGCTGAGGATGTTGGTCCAGTGAATTCTGAGGTCTTTCCAGTTCCAACATTTTGTGTGTCTGAGACTCAGCGTCACACTTCTGGCCCTCTTGAGGCTCCTAGACTCTGGGCCCTGACTGCATCTAAGCAATCTTCTTGGATTTGATCCCTTTCTGCCTTTGACCTAAAGCAACTATAAGCAGATTTTTTTGGTAAAGGTCTCGATAGTAGTCGAGACCTTGTCTTCTGGCACCTACTCGACTTTACCATAACTGAAAGCAACCATCAGTGACATGCAAAAGCATTGAGTGTTTCTGTGTTTGAGCACAACTTTTTTTTTTTTTTTTATGAAAACAGATGTTTGGCCCCCTGGCAGTAGTTTGTGACGCCTGACCTATAAAATATCTTCACGAGACTTCCACCTTCTTTCATAGTCCCTCCCTAGCCGCATGACACAGGTCCTGGTACATCCTGACCAGCCCTGCTGACTAGACTCTGGCACAGTGATCAAGCAGTTTCAAGAAGATGATTATTTGTCCTCTTTCAAATATGTAGAGGTCAAAATGTACTGGTTTGCTTTTGTTTTAGCCATTTATCCACTCATCCTATCTCCCATCCATTTCATTCAACACATATTCACTGGTCATCTCCCATAGAACAGACACACCCTAGGTTCTGGGAACACATGTGGAAGTTCTGCCCAGTTTGGTGGCGAGCCCAGGTTCACACCATTGGGAGCCTGGGCACTTACGGTGAGAGCCGTCCAAGGTCCAGTCAGCTTGCTGTCCTGCTTCTCTTTCTCCCTTTTCAAATTCCCAGGATCCTAAAAAACATCTGGATGCTAATTGTATTGTATTTATTCAATTTTGGGGCTTCCCCAGTGTCTCAGCAGTAAAAAACCTGCAGGAGATGCGAGTTCAATCCCTGGGTCAGGAAGACCCCTAGGAGGAAGGCATAGCAACCCACTCCAGTATTCTTCTCTGGAGAATCCCATAGATAGAGAAGCCTGGTGGGCTACAGTCCATAGGGTCGCAAAGAGTCAAGACGACTGAAGCAACTTAGCACACACACACACATTCAATTTGTAAGTGTAGCTGCTTCCTCTATCCCCTCCTAGTTTCTTTTTTATTATTTTATGTATTTACTTATTTATTTTTGACTGTGCTGGGTCTTTGTGGCTGCATGCGGGCTTTCTCTAGTTGCAGAGAGCAGGGGCTACTCTCTAGTTACAGCATATAGGCTTCTCTCTGCTGTGGCTTCTCTTGTGAAGCAGCAGCTTCAGGGCATGTGGGCTTCAGTAGTTGCAGCCCATGGGCTTAGAGGTCCCACGGCATGTGGAATCTTCCTGGACCAGGGATTGAACCTCTGTCCCTGCCTTGGAAGGAGGATTCTTAACCACTGGGCCACCAGGGCAGCCCCATTCTAGTTCTCTTAACTTGAAGAGGTATTGTCTCCTCAGTTGAGTGAGACGTGATTATATTTCCTACCTGTCCAAAGAGGACATTACACAAAAGAGCAGAAAGGACTTCTCTTACACTCTGAACAGAAGTAAATTGCCTTTGAGATAGCACTGCCAACAAGAGGAACACTTCATTCTTAGAATTTCTATATACTCATAGATTCCCAGCTGAATCAGGAGGAATAACGCCAAAAGAGCCAGGTTAGCTGAGTCACTCCTTTAGCAAGAAGATTCCACTAGCAGGGGGGAAGAAAAAGAGGAAAATCAATATTCTTTTGTCTGGGCTAGGGAAAGTGCTAAAGTTATTTAGGCCATTAAAGAGCAATGACTACAAATAAAAACGAATCCCTCTCATCATTAGTAGTAAAGTTGCTGTTGAGTTTTATCTCTCTTACCAGGAGATACACATAAATTTTCAGATATGGCAAACAAGGAAAGTAAACTGACTTCCAAGTCATAGATACAAAAAACTGAGAAAAGAATGTTCTGATTTAAAATTATAATAATATTTTCTAATAACGTATTATGTTATTCTTTCAGGAGAAAATGATTCTTTGAAGAGTAACATAATGATGATGACGATGGCAATGATGATTTTGCTCAGAAAACAAGTGATTTGAGTAGGTGCATCGCCAAATTCAGAACACTAGAATTCCACTTATTCATTTCAGTTCAGTTCAGTCGCTCAGTCATGTCCAACTCTCTGCGACCCCATGAATCGCAGCACACCAGGACTCCCTGTCCATTACCAACTCCTGGAGTTCACTCAGACTCACGTCCATCAAGTTGGTGATGCCATCCAGCCATCTCATCCTCTGTCGTCCCCTTCTCCTCCTGCCCCCAATCCCTCCCAGCATCAGAGTCTTTTCCAATGAGTCAACTCTTGGCATGAGGTGGCCAAAGTACTGGAGTTTCAGCTTTAGCATCAGTCTTTCCAAAGAACACCCAGGACTGATCTCCTTCAGAATAGACTGGTTGGATCTCCTTGCAGTCCAAGGGACTCTCAAGAGTCCTTCAACACCACAGTTCAAAAGCATCAATTCTTCGGTGCTCAGCCTTTTTCACAGTCCAACTCTCACATCCATACATGACCACTGGAAAAACCATAGCCTTGACTAGACGGACCTTTGTTAGCAAAGTAATTACATGATACATAATTGAGTCGATAAGTTTGTGCATCTCTTCCTCATTTTTGTCCTGGTCTTTCCTTTCTCAAATGTTTATTGAGCCACCCATGATGTTTTAAACACTGAACTGGGTTCTGGAAATAGGATGAGAGATAAGACATCATCATTCTTTTGCTTAAAATCCTTCAGTGGCTGGCCCTTGCTGTTAGAGTCGTTTAAATACAATCTATTGCTGTTGTTGTTTAGTTGCTAAATTGTGCCCGACTCTTGCGAGGCAAGAATACTAGAGTGGGTTGCCATTTCCTTCTCCAGGGGATCTTCCCAACCCAGGGGTCGAACCCATGTCTCCTGCATTGGCAGGCATATTATTTATTGCTGAGCCACCAGGGAAGTCCAAAGTACAATCTATACCCTGTCCACCTCTCCAGTTGCATCTGTCCTCACTCCTCATGCTTTAGTGCTGCAGTCATCTGGGCCTTCCAGCTTCTCCCACAAGCCCCAAAGCCCTCCTCCCTCAGAGCCTTCCCACGTGGTGTTTCTTATGTCCAGCTTCCCTCCATCACCCCGTCCTCCTCAGAATCTGAGTGAACACCTCGCCCTACCTAACTCCTAACCAACGTGGTCGCTGGTTTAATTTCTTCTTCAGGGAAACCTTCCCTGTCTCCACTGACTAGGTTCGATCTCCTTGTTCTGTGCTCTCAGGGCACTCATTACCATTCAGTCGACCAGCTGTGTAGTTACTGCGGTGACTTGTCTAATGCCTCCTCTCTGCTTTGAACAGTAAACTTCATGAGGGCAAAGACTAGGTCACCACTATCTCATGGATTTTGGCACCGTGCTTATCATGTGGTAGAGAAGCACCAGCATACTGGCTTGGGGCAAGAGCAGAGCCTGAGTAGAGCCTGGAACATCCTAAGGACAAACTTGATTCAATTTTGTAATTTTTCTCTAAATTAGCATAACAGTCTCGTGAAAGAAAAAGATGATTAGTGATTAGACACATATATATGCATGTATACACACACATACATATACACTTTCTTTTTTTAATTTTTAGAACACTTTTACATCCACAGCAAAATTGAGATTTGCCCCCACAAATCTCCCCACTACAATCAATGAAGCTACACTAACCCATCATGATCACCCAAAATCCGTAGTTTACACTAGGGCTCACTCTTGGTGTTATACATTCTATAGATTTTAACAAATGCATCATCTACCATTGTAATATCCTATAGAATAGTTTCACTGCCTAAAAATCCTCTATGCTCCACTTATTCATCTCTCCCTGCCCCCAACCCGGGCAATGACTAATCTTTTTATTGTCTCAGAGGTTTGCCTTTTCCAAATAGGTGTAGTTGGAACTATACACTATGTAGCCTTTTAGACTGGTTTCTTTACTCACTAATGTGTATTTTATGTTCTTCTGTCTCTTTTTGTGGCTTGATAATGCATAGTGCTGAATAATATTTCATTGTCTGGATATATCACAACTTACTTATCATTTACCTACTGAAGGATATCTTAGTGGCTTCCACGTCCTAGCAATTATGAGTAAGGCTGCTATAAATAGTACCCTGAGTGGATGCATATTTTGAACTTCTTTGGATAAATACCAAGGAGTATAATTGCTAGATTATATGGTAAGAGTATATACAGTCTTGAAAGAAACTGCCAAGCTGTCTGCCAAGGTGGCTGAGCCATTTCACTTTCTGACCAGCAATAATGAAGCGTTCTTACTGTGCTACATTGTTGCCAGCATTTGTTGTTGCCAGTCTTCCGGGTTTGGGCCATTCCAAAGGGTGTGTAGTGGCATCTCCTTTCTGTTTTAAGTTGAATCTCCCTGATGACATATGATATGGAGCATCTTTTAATGTGCTTATTTGCTATCTATACGTCTTCTTTGGTGAGAGACCTGTTGAGGTTTTTGGTTAATTTTTAAATTAGATTATTTTCTTATCGTGTATGTGTATATGTGTTTTCTTGATCGCACCACACAGCATGTGAGCTCTTAGTTCCCTGACCAGGGATCAAACCTGTGCCCCCTGCAGAAGTGCAAGTTCTTACCCACTGGACCACCAGGAGAGTCCTTGTTTTCTTATTGTTGAGTTTTAAGAGTTGTTTGCATATTTTGGGTAAGAGGTTTTATCTGTTATCAACAGAGTAGGTTTTGAAAAGGTGTTCTAGTCTGTGGCTTGTCATTTTTCTTTAAAGTTAGAAGTTGTGACCTTTCCTGATAGTAGACTTATACTTTCCAGATTCTTACAGCTTTCTCTGGTATTCTCATTTCAGAGCTAGAAAAGATTTCAGAGCCTTTTTCCCCCCACATGTTTTGTGGCAGAGTTAACTTTTATAAGTTGTCAAGCCACAGGAAGCTTTATTTGTCTTTTACACCCAGAGGACAAAACTCCAGGCTATTATTTTGTGCCAATAACACCTAAAGACAAGTTTCCAAAAATTTCTCAGGCCATACATTGTGGGCAGCTTGCCTACAACAAATAGCATTTAAACTGAATTACAGTTTCACTTTAGCAGTGAAATAAAACTATACAACAACAGAAATAAAGCCTATTAAAGAGATGCAAGAGGTCTCGGATATGCTATCCCTTTAAAATATAACAATTGCATTATTAAGAAAATAACTACTGAATAATTAGGACAACATGCTAACTCAAGGTCTTTGCCTCCCAGCCAGGAACCAGTCTCTGCTCAGTGTGTAAACAGGCAGTCCCAGCTTCCAATCAGGTTATGCATTTTGGAAATATTGACATTTAAGTGCAAATATTTTTTCCTGTGGTCTCTGTTCCCTGTCAGTCTTAGTGGGTTCTCACTTCTGGGCTGCAGAAACACATGGATCTTGTGACACAGTAGCTTGTCACCTCCACAGCCCTCCTTTTAATCCTAATTGTTATTTTATTGCTGTATATTTTCAGAGTTTGTTTCCACAGGGCCCTGGTGGCTCAGACGGCAAAGCATCTGCCTATAGTGCAGGAGACCTGGGTTCAATCCCTGGGTCGGGAATATCTCCTGGAGAAGGAAATGGCAATCCACTCCAGTATTCTTGCCTGGAAAATCCCATGGACGGAGGAATCTGGTGGGCTCTAGTCCATGGGGTCACAAAGAGTCGGACACAACTGATGGACTTCACTTTCACTTTCCACAGACTAGATTCTTAACCCAATAGTCTATATCTTTCTCACACGAACTGCTTTAAAGTAGAACATGATGAAGTGAATGTTTTCTTTGGTGATAACCTTTCTAAGTTTCTGCTTCCTTCTAAGTGGAAAGCAGTAATCATTTCTACCTCAGGGTTGTTGTGAGGTTTAGTGAGAGAATGCCCGTATTTAATGTCATACCTGGTAAGTAGTAAGAGTTGCATAAGTGTTGGTGGTGATAATAGTGATGATAATGAACACAGGATCATGAGTCCTGTGTATTTCAACCATGTTCATTCATACCTGACCTTGGAGAAGCATTAGTCAGTGTTCCCCAGTGCGCTTGGAACTGCAGCAGGCATATAGCCGCTGACATGTGCATGACTTATGCAAGCTGGGTCTGTGGCATGACCTCCTGGTCCCCGCCTAGGACTTGTTTTTCTAAGTGAATCAAATTTACCAAGGAACATCTCACCTGAACTGTCACAACACAAATGAAAAGAATGTACTCTGGGGTCAATGAATCCAGAATTCAAAATTAGAACTGTCCCAGACAATCTGGGCTTCTGACTTTAGCACTTACTCCTATCTAAGGAGGCTTGATTTTCCTCCCAGAGGACTCTGCCTTGTTAACTTTTTTTCTAATTACAATGGTAATAATTCTCATTGTAGAGACCTTGGAAATAACAGAAAGAAAAAAGAGAGAGAGAAAATTAACCTCATTCATATTCTTACAACCCATGATAAACACTGTTGAGATTCTGATGACTTCATTTGTGTGCGTATGTGTGGAGAGAGACAGACAGAAACAGAGAGATTGATTAAGATTTGTTTCCTTTCTGTTCTTTGGCTTTTTTTTTTTCATTTATTGGATGGAGATTCCTTGATCTCAGGGAGAGATCAAGCTGGTTCCTGATGGAGAAGCAGGCCTGTGATCAGTTTCAGCTGATTCAATGAAAAGGGAGGAAAGGAGCATGCTTTTTGTTACCAAATGAATTTTTAAGCCCTCTGAGGTACTTCTAAGTAAGCAGCATTTTCAACACTCTTGGTACATCAGGATGTCTGGAGAAGGTTCATTATTTCTATGTGGTCTGTGCTCACGTATTTCTTTATCATCATTGATTTCCTCATTATTTGTTTACTTATTCACTCCACAAACATGCAAGATATAATCTTTGTGCCCCAAAGGTCTGAAACCCAATGCGGGAGACAAGGCAAAATGAAGGAACATCCAACTTAAAGTCTCAGCACATGTTCTAAGAGTGTAGATGGAGAAGACAGAGAAGATGGGAGCGATGGCACAGGACACTGAATGTAATGGGGGCATTTGACCCAAAATCTTCAAACGTAATTTCTAATTCAAAGCAAAGGGCTTGCTCTTCAGATTATCAGCACCATCAGGGTGGCAGCTCCCATTGTGAAGAACTTACTTCTGCCAACTGTGTTAAGGCATGTCATGTATTGTCTCATAATCCTCCTGGGCTATGAGGTACATAAATGTGGGGCATCTGAGGCTCAGCAGGTGCAAACGATTAGTTCAAGGCCACACAGCAGATGTAAGGATCTGTCCAGAGTCCCAGGTTAAGAAGTACTGGGTCACACCCACATCTACTAGTCTCTGAAGGATCCCAGTTCACACTGGCACCTGAAGGGAGGCTTGGGTCACACCGCATGTCTTCCTGAGTTCCTCACTGAGAAGTTGAGATCTAAGTATACCAGTAACCTGGGGACTATGGCGTTTTTTTTGAAGAGCAAAGCTGAAAACCTCCAGACCTTCAACTCAAACAGCCTGGCCAAATGACTTCCTTTTTTGGATTTTCCTCCTAAATTTTATACCTTTATTTTTTGCCAGTTACAGAATCCATGGAATAAAAGAAAAAAGATTTGTAGTGGTACCAGGTAGAATAAGGGAGGAAGAAAACACTGACATTAGAAGCCAAATTAAGAAAGGGGCTTCCCAGGCAGTGCTAGCTGTGAAGAATATGCCTCCCATTGCAGGGGACATAAGAAACACGGGTTTGATTCCCAGGTCAGGAAGTTCTCCTGGAGGAGGCCATGGGAACCCACTCCAGAATTCTTGCCTGGAGTGTCTCATGGACAGTGGAACCTGGTGGGCTATGGTCCATGAGGTCGCAAAGGGTCAGACACAACTGAAGTGACTAAGCACACACACATGCACGCACCAGGTAGAATAAGAGAGGAAGAAACACTGACATTAGAAGCTAAGCTAAAAGATTAGAAAAATAAAAAAACCATGGCATGAGGCAGAGTAACACCCCAAGGAACTCCTAGAAGCTGCACATTCCCCGGACTCCTATAGCGATCGTTCACTTAAGCCCACATCCCCCAAACCTAGAGAGAATCCAGGGGAACAATTGAGCCATCCATTTAGCATAACTTATTTTAACTCCTGGCCCGAAGCCAGGCTTGTAGCTCTGTACTCACAGTGTGTACTCACAGAGCAGTGAAACTGCTCCACATCTGGGATAACAAAGCAACTGTTAATGGGAGTAATTAAGAGCCTTGGGGGTGATTTATACCTTTTGTTACTGTTCAAGTCGAAGTTACCAAAGACAACAATTATTAGTATCACAGGTGATCCTTAACCCAGGCAGGGAAGCCTGTGAAGCCAAGCTCCAACTCTTGCTTCTCCTGGCCTAGAGTTCACAGAAAAAGAACCAAGAGGGATTCACAGGCAAGAGAATGGGGAGACAGTGCTCACTGGGTTGGCTCAGATTGGGAAATATGAAAATCTTTATCCTCTTTAATGAAGACGAAATATTGACAGAACTCTGGGGGAGGAGAGGGCGACAGCACTCCAGTGCTGATTTTTCTGAGAAACACTTAACTTTATTGGCTAAATTTTAAAGGGAAATCTTTAAAACCACTGTTTTTATGAGTATTAAAAAGGTCATTTTGATATTTGGCAAAACTAATACAATATTGTAAAGTTTAAAAATAAAATAAAATTAAAAAAAATAAAAATAAAAAGGTGACTGTGGAGAGGAAGCATTGGGTAAGTCAAATGCAATCCTTGATTGGTGCCGTAGGTGAAGAAGGACCCAAGTCTTGATGCTTCATCTTCAAAAGGTCAAATGAAGCCAAGGAGGAATTCAGTTATACACATACATTCTCTTAAAGTATTCTTTTCCATTATAGTTTATCACAGAATAGTGAATATAGTTCACTGTGCTATATGATAGGACCTTATTTTTCATTCATTCTATGTGTAATGGTTTGCTTCTCCTGACCCCAATCTCCCACTCCATCCCTTCCCCACTTCCCTCCCCTTTGGCAACCACAAAATCTGTGCTCTGTGTCTGTGAGCCTGTTTCTGTTTTGTAACTAAGTTCATTTGTGTCATATTTTGGATCCCACGTATGAGTGATATCGTACGGTATTTGTCTTTCTCTTTAGGACTTACTTCCCTTGGCGTGATCATCTCTAGTGGCATCCGTGTTGCTGCAAATGGCACTATGGTGGTGGTTTAGTCACTAAGTCATGTCCAACTCTTTCGACCCCAGGGACTATAGGCCATCAGCCTCCTCTGTCTGTGGGATTTTTCATTCTTTTTTTTCTGGCTGAGTAGTATTCCATCATATATATGTACCACATTTTCTTTATCCATTCATCTGTCAACAGACATTTAAGGTTGTTTGCATGTCTTGGCTATTGTAAACAGTGTTGCTATGAACACAGGGGTGCGTGGATTTTTTTGGATTATAGTTTTATCTGGATATATGACCAGGAGTGGGATTGCTGGGTCATATGGCAACTCTTTTTAGTTTTCTGAGGAACCTCCCTACTGTTTTCTATAGTGGCTGCACCAATTTACATTCCCACCAACATTGTAGGAAGGTTCCATTTTTAGAGATGGTAAGTTTTGAGTCCATTTCAAGGCCACATACTTCACTGAAGGCAGGATAAGAGGTCTAGTTGGCAAACAGGGTCATTTCAAGACCTTTATTGGCCTTAGACACTCAATTTTGAAGGCTTCACCCACATCATACCAAAGACACTGCAATGCACTCACATCCAAAATCACATGCAATTTTTATTTTCCATGCAAAATTTGAGAGGACTTTTATAATCCCGTGGAAAAGAAATGCAAAAAAGCAAAATGGCTGTCTGGGGAGGCCTTACAAATAGCTGTGAAAAGAAGAGACGCGAAAAGCAAAGGAGCAAAGGAAAGATATAAGCATCTGAATGCAGAGTTCCAAAGAAGAGCAAGGAGAGATAAGAAAGCCTTCCTCAGCGGTCAATGCAAAGAAATAGAGGAAAACAACAGAATGGGAAAGACTAGAGATCTCTTCAAGAAAATTAGAGATACCAAGGGAACATTTCATGCAAAGATGGACAAAATAAAGGACAGAAATAGTATGGACCTAACAGAAGCAGAAGATATTAAGAAGAGATGACAAGAATACACAGGAGAACTATACAAAAAAGATCTTCATGACTCAGATAATCACGATGGTGTGATCACTCACCTAGAGCCAGACATCCTGGAATGTGAAGTCAAGTGGGCCTTAGAAAGCATCACTACGAACAAAGCTAGTGGAGGTGATGGAACTCCAGTTGAGCTATTTCAAATCCTGAAAGATGATGCTGTGAAAAATGTGCTGCACTCAATATGCCAGCAAATGTGGAAAACTCAGCAGTGGCCATAGGACTGGAAAAGGTCAGTTTTCATTCCAATCCCAAAGAAAGGCAATGCCAAAGAATGCTCAAACTACTGCACAATTGCACTCATCGCACATGCTAGTAAAGTAATGCTCAAAATTCTCCAAGCCAGGCTTCAGCAATATGTGAACCGTGAACTTCCAGTCTACAAGCAATAAATGCTGGAGAGGGTGTGGAGAAAAGGGAACCCTATTACACTGTTGGTGGGAATGCAAACTAGTACAGCCACTATGGAAAACAATGTGGAGATTCCTTAAAAAACTGGAAATAGAACTGCCTTATGATCCAGCAATCCCACTGCTGGGCATACACACCGAAGAAACCAGAATTGAAAGAGACACATGTATCCCAGTGTTCATCGCAGCACTGTTTATAATAGCCAGGACATGGAAGCAACCTAGATGTCCATCAGCAAATGAATGGGTAAGAAAGCTGTGGTACATATACACAATGGAGTATTACTCAGCCATTAAAAAGAATACATTTGAATCAGTTCTAATGAGGTAACTGGAGCCTATTATACAGAGTGAAGTAAGCCAGAAAGAAAAACACAAATACAGTATACTAATACATATATATGGAATTTAGAAAGATGGTAACAATAACCCTGTATACGAGACAGCAAAAGAGACACTGATGTATAGAACAGTCTTTTGGACTCTGTGGGAGAGGGAGAGAGTGGGATGATTTGGGAGAATGGCATTGAAATATGTATAATATCATATATGAAATGAGTCGCCAGTCCAGGTTCGATGCACGATACTGGATGCTTGGGGCTGGTGCACTGGGACGACCCAGAGGGATGGTATGGGGAGGGAGGAGGGAGGAGGGTTCAGGATGGGGAACACATGTATACCTGTGGCAGATTCATTTTGATATATGGCAAAACCAATACAATATTGTAAAGTTAAATAAAATAAAATAAAAAAGAAAAGAAAAGGCAGAGGATCCAGAGATCAAGTTGCCAATATCCTCTGGATCATGGAAAAAGCAAGAGAGTTCCAGAAAAACATCTATTTCTGCTTTATTGACTATGCCAAAGCCTTTGACTGTGTGGATCACAATAAACTGTGGAAAATTCTTCAAGAGATGGGAATACCAGACCACCTGATCTGCCTCTTGAGAAATTTGTATGCAGGTTAGGAAGCAACAGTTAGAACTGAACATGGAACAACAGACTGGTTCCAAATAGGACAAGGTGTATGTCAAGGCTGTATATTGTCACCCTGCTTATTTAACTTCTATGCAGAGTACATCATGAGAAATGCTGGGCTGGAAGAAGCACAAGCTGGAATCATGATTGCCAGGAGAAATATCAATAACCTCAGATATGCAGATGACACCACCCTTATGGCAGAAAGTGAAGAGGAACTAAAAAGCCTCTCATGAAGGTGAAAGTGGAGAGTGAAAAAGTTGGCTTAAAGCTCAACATTCAGAAAACGAAGATCATGGCATCTGGTCCCATCACTTCATGGGAAATAGATGGGGAAACAGTGGAAACAGTGTCAGACTTCATTTTTTTGGGTTCCAAAATCACTGCAGATGGTGACTGCAGCCATGAAATTAAAAGATGCTTACTCCTTGGAAGGAAAGTTATGACCAACCTAGATAGCATATTCAAAAGCAGAGACATTACTTTGCCAACAAAGGTCCATCTAGTCAAGGCTATGGTTTTTCCTGTGGTCACGTATGGATGTGAGAGTTGGACTGTGAAGAAGGCTGAGCGCCGAAGAATTGATGCTTTTGAACTGTGGTGTTGGAGAAGACTCTTGAGAGTCCCTTGGACTGCAAGGAGATCCAACCAGTCCATTCTGAAGGAGATCAGCCCTGGGATTTCTTTGGAAGGAATGATGCTAAAGCTGAAACTCCAGTACTTTGGCCACCTCATGCGAAGAGTTGACTCATTGGAAAAGACTCTGATGCTGGGAGGGATTGGGGGCAGGAGGAGAAGGGGACAACAGAGGATGAGATGGCTGGATGGCATCACTGACTCGATGGATGTGAGTGTGGGTGAACTCCGGGAGTTGGTGATGGACAGGGAGGCCTGGCGTGCTGCGATTCACAGGGTCACAAAGAGTCGGACACGACTGAGCGACTGAACTGAAGAATTATTTAATTTTCTTTGAGATTTAAACTTGCATATAAAAATGAAAAATCATTGATTCATTCAGTTCAGTTCAGTCGTTCATGGCTGCAGTCACCATCTTTACATTGGACCAACTGACATAACGTTACATTTTGTAAATATTTAAACATGTACTAATTTTTTTTTACAATGTTCCTTTTCTCCTTGTTTTTCTTCTTTCAGGTTTGTTGCTGTCTCTTGTTTTTGGCTGAACTTTATGGTTTGCAGGATCTTAGTTCCTCAACCAGGGATGAAATGCAGGCTCCTGGCAGTGAGAGCTGAGTCCTAACCACTGGATTGCCGGGGAATTCCTTCTCATTTTTTTAAATTGTAGATTCATGTGCGGTCTTAATAAAGACTGCAGTGGGATCTCTTGGACACTTTGTCCAGATTCCCCGTGTTAACATTTTCAAAACTACACTATGATAGCACAACCAGAATATTCACTTTGATACCAGCCACAGTCATATTCAGATTTCCCATTATACATGTACTTAGTGTGTGTGTATTAAGTTCTGAACAATTTTATCACCTGTGTACATTCCAGCACACTTAAGAAATTGAACAGTTTCAACATCACGATGATCCCACATGTTGCTCTTTTGCAGTGTTCTTTTAATGTTGAGAAGAGTAATTTTTTATGTCTTACAAAGAGAGCCATAGTTCTTCAACACACTGACTATAGTGCCTAAGAGATAACCTGTTATTGAGGTGGGGTTGTGGTCATGTGCATATGGGTGGATGTGATGTGAGCAGATTCCAAAGGAATTGATTTCATAAACCTAGAAATAATATAGTACCGTTTTAAAGGGTCCTGGGGGCTTCCCAGATGGCTTAGTGGTAAAGAATTGGCCTGCCAATGTCGGGTTCTATCCCTGGATTGGGAAGCTCCCCTGGAGGAGAAAATGGCAACCCACTCCAGTATTCTTGCCTGGATAACCCCACAGACAGAAGAGCCTGCTGGGCTACAGTCCATGGGGTCGCAAAATGCTGAACATGACTGAGTGACTGAGCACACGTGCAAAACGTCCTAACCCTGAAATTGAACTGCTTGGGTTCAACAATCCCAATACCAGTTTGTACCCGTTGTTTAAGCTCTCTGAAGTCTTAGTTTCCTCATCTGAGAAGGAGTGATTGCAATACCTGATAATAAACTGACTGCAAGTTTGAATGAGGTAATCTGCTTAGATCCAAGTCAGTCACGAAGTAGTTGCTCAGAATATTAGATAATATTTTTGTTAGACCTGCTTGGGGAAGGAGGTTTAAACAGAAGATGCAGAAGTGTCATAGGAGGGATTCAACAGGTCTGATAAAAATTGAGAAACAGGAGCAGGAGAATTCTCAGCAAAGCTCTAAGGAAAAAAATTGGATAGAGTCTGACAGCCCTGGAGAAGCGTATTGCTAGCTCCTAATAGCCCCCACTCTGTGCATGGGAAGAACTGGCCTGGCACTGGGATGAAGAGCACATTACAAACTTGCCCTGATGCTATTAAATCTCTGAGAGCAGGAGCACATCATCTTGTACCCTGAGAGAGCAGCTCGGGGTAAAGAAGGGGTCCCTGCTGAGGTTCGTATTAATGCTGCAGTAGGAACCATTCTGAAGGGACCCCTCAATAAAACTGAAAACAGATGGGGCCATAGCCGGAGCTCATTTTGCAGAGATGACAGGATTGGTAGAGTTTTAGGATTGCCAACAGGTTCTGAGTGAAACGCTGAAGTCTATTGAAACCTGATTAACAGCTACTCCGGGGGCTGAAACAAGCCACCTGACTGACTGGTGGAGAAAAATCCCTTCCTCCATCAGCCTGGCGCTCTATATCATATGGGGCCTTGGAGAAGTTGAAAAATGAGTTAACAACTTTGAACCTGCTGTAAAACTCTTATCGAAGCATTTATGGGGCACCTTAGAAGGTGAATTTGCACAGCGCTCTGTAGCTAATTCTGTAAGTATGGTTTTATTCAATCAAATGTGTATTTTATTAGATACCTAAAAGACTTGAGTTCAAGGCCTAGCTCTGCCACTAATCAGCTATACTGCCTGGAAATTCCCTTGCCTTATGGGAATTTCCAAAAGATTGCATGAGATGACCACTGAGGCTCGTTCAAACTCTGAGAATAAATGAGACTATAAAAGACATCTTTGGCACTGTGCTTGGTACCAAGGATATCTCAGATGATATCCAAGATACATCTAAATAGGATAAGGGAAATTATAAGTTTTAGTCATATTACTAGCAAAGTAATGTGTTTACTGACAAATTAACCTGTCTAATGTACAAGGTATATCTATTTGTTTAACCTCTTTTGGAAATAATGTTAAAGTTGAAATTGAGGTTTTTTCATAAATACGAGACCTGAGAAAAATGACCCTGTGGGATCTGAAAAATGGCATTGTGAGATTTGTGATGGCATGACAAGACATGACCCCCTACTCTAAAGCCATTTTCTGACTCACTAGGAGGACAAAATAACCTGGGACCGAGCAATCTAAGGCATGAGTTCACCTAGTCTCAGATGGCCATCTAGGGAATGAGGAGAGCCATTCACTGATGGGAAATTCACCCTGAACTGGTGCTGTCTGTGACCACTCTTGGAGGAGGAGGGGTTTGACCTGGCTTCTGTGGAAGGAGTATTTTTAATGTACT
This sequence comes from Bos indicus, assembly GCF_029378745.1. Taxonomy (NCBI): domain Eukaryota; kingdom Metazoa; phylum Chordata; class Mammalia; order Artiodactyla; family Bovidae; genus Bos; species Bos indicus. Next base: position 82,835,941 of record NC_091762.1, read on the forward strand.
TTTAGGTGCTCATTTATTATGAAAATAATGCAGGTGTTTTAAAAGTCTTTGTGTTGTAAGTAATGGGAAACCAAACTTAAATTTGCTTGAAGAGTGATTACAATTTATTTACTCATATGTGATTAAAGTCTATAGATGGCATGTTCTTCACAAGCTTTTTATTTTATAGTGGAGCATGTGTTTGTGCTTAGTCTCTCTGTTGTGTCCAACCCTTTGCAACCCTTTGGACTATAGCCCGCCAGGCTCCTCTGTTCATGGGATTTTTCAGCTAAGAATACTGGAGTGGATTGCTGTTTCTCTCTCCAATGGAATCTTCCCAACCCAGGGATTGAACCCACGTCTCCTGTGTCTCCTGAACTGCAGGTAGATTCTTTACCCACTGAGCCATCCGGGAAGCCCATTTTGAAGTATACCCAACTGTATTGATCCAGAGAGTCAATGGTGTCACGAGGGACAAGATTGCCTTCTTTCTCAGCTCTGCCTTCCAAGATATCCACTTCATCCAAAGGCCTGTGGTTACAAGATAGCTATCAAACCTTCTAAGACAGGTGATTCCTCCTTCGCAACAAGGGATAGAGAATCCTCCATTGTTCCAGGATTCCAAGCAAAAGTTCTGACACTCACTCTGGTTGGAATGGTTTAGGTCATGTGCCTGCACTAAACCTCCCTTGGGGCCACCAGGACCATAACAAGCTGATTGGACCTGTGTCAGTTACAAGCTCGGCCACAGATCAGGCATCTCTGGACCGGATGGGTCCCCAAATGGAAATTAGGCATGGCTGGGATGGAGTAAAGGCTGCTGCAACCTTTAGGGGAGTGAGGGAAGCAGGACTGGGAGGAGGAGAAGATAAAAGCCGCAGTCCATGGTGTGAGAGCTTTGCAGCTGGGATGGCCCAAGTTGTCCCCTCTTCAGGCAAGGGGACTGGGCCTTTACGCCCAGTAACCACCAGGGGGAGTATTGTTAGGATGAGTGGCTCTCTTCAGTTCAGTTCAGTCGCTCAGCTGTGTCCCACTCTTTGCGACCCCATGCACTGCAGCACCCCAGACTTTCCTGTCCTTTACCGTCTCCCGGAGTTTGCTCAAACTCATGTCCATTGAGTTGGTGGAGAGTCAGTGGCTCTCTTGCTGCTGCTGCTGCTGCTAAGTCGCTTCAGTCGTGTCCAACTCTGTGCGACCCCAGAGACGGCAGCCCACCAGGCTCCCCCATCCCTGAGATTCTCCAGGCAAGGACATTGGAGTGGGTTGCCATTTCCTTCTCCAGTACATGAAAGGGAAAAGTGAAAGTGAAGTTGCTCAGTCGTATCCAACTCTTAGCGACCCCATGGACTGCAGCTCACTAGGCTCCTCCGTCCATGGGATTTTCCAGGCAAGAGTACTAGAGTGGGGTGCCATTGCCTTCTCCAAGTGGCTCTCTTGGGTGGAGGCAATTCCTGGAGATGGACTTAGCAGTGGGGAGAAAGGGGGATCTAGACAGGCCTCCCCAGCATTTACTATAGCAGGTAGTTTATAGGGGAGAAAGTATTCCTAGGAACAGGGAATCATTTGACTTCTATTTATCCTCACAATACCAAGTGTTAGGAATACATTTTCCAGCCAACATTTCAAACATTTCCTCTTCCCCAAAATTTAGGCTATGACTTCCTGTTTCATAAAAAAAAAAAAAAAAAAAAAGAGGACAGTGTGGTGGAGACAGGAGATTTGAGTATGAGTCCTGGCTCCACCATTTACTAGTAATGTGAACTTGAACGAATGTCTTAACCTCTCTAAACCTCAGTTTCATCAACTGGAGCAGTTTGTCAACTTCAGTTTGTCAACTACTGACATTTGGGGCAGGAGAATTCTTTGTTTGGATGGGGGGCTTTCCATTGTAGCATTGTAGGGTATTTAGCAGCATTGCTGACCCTTACTTACTGGAGGCCAGGAGCACTCCCCCATCCCAACCCCAATTGTGACCATCAGAAATTTGCCCGGATGTTGGCAAATATCTCCCGGGGGTGGAGTGAAAATTCCCCTTAAGGAGAAACATTATCTAGGGTCTAAGTGCTGCCTTCCATATAGAGGTGTTGGGAGCGTTAAACAAGATCACTGTGGATGTCTGAATCCCAGACCATCAAATACACATACCTATATATTCCTCCAACCTTGTCCCTTGTCCTCATAACTGCTTTGTATCAGGGTTGGCAGGAGCCAGTCTGAGCCCTAATCCATCATGCATGGAACATTAGTAATCACTTGCTTATGTCTTGCTTCTTGGGCTGTATTGTGGAGATTATCAGGGAGGTAGGGAGAATAGAAAGACCATGGTCCTGGGTGGAACCCCTTGGGTCCACCTTTTCCCAACTGTGAAGATGCCCACCAGCAATGCCACTTCCTCATAGCGTGCTATCATCCAGATCTCTGCCTTCATCTTCACATGATGTTCTCCCTGTGCAAGTCTGTGTCCAAATTTCCCCTTTTAATAAGGGACACCAGACATACTGGATTAGGATTCTACCCTACTCCAATATGACCTAATTTCACGTAAATAATTATATCTGTGGTGGTCTTCCCTGGTGTCTCAGATGGTAAAGAATCTGCCTGCAATGTAGGAGACCTGAGTTCGATCCCTGAGTCAGAAAGATCCTCTGGAGAAGGGAATGGCAACCCGTTGCAAAAACCCACTGGAATTCTTCTTGCCTGGAGAGTTCCATGGACAGAGGAGCCTGGCGGGCTACAGTTCATGGGGTCGCAGAGAGACGGACATGACTGAGGGACTAACACACACACAGTTATATCTTCAATGCCTTGTTTCCAAATAAGGTCACATTTTGGTTAGGACTTCTACAAATGACTTTGGAGAGAACACAAGTCAACCCATAACACTGCCCCATGAAGTTATACAGAATGTTCGATGTAAAATGCTACACATAAAATACTCAAAGGCATCTAGCCCACTGGAAATATTCCACACATGTTAACTATTGTTATTGTTACTTATCAAACTTATAATGGGTACCTTCTGTGTGCCAGGCAATGTGCTGGGTTATAAAACACTAAAGTGAATCAGATATGGTCCCTGACCTAAAGGATGTCCAATCTAATGGAACCACAGACATAAATAAAGAATTATAGTCCTGAGGGTCTTCACAGATAGATCAGTTTCCTAGCTCACTAAGCCATTTGTACATTTAATGGTGCTGTGCTGTGCTTAGTCACCCAGTCATGTCAGACTCTTTGTGACCCCATGGACTGTAGCCCACCAGGCTCCTCTGTCCATGGGGATTCTCCAGGCAAGAATACTGGAGTGGGTTGCCATGCCCTCCTTCAGGGGATCTTCCCAACCCAGGGATCAAACCCAGATCTCCCACATAACAGGATTCTTTTTCATCTGAGCCACCAGGGAAGCCCAAGAACACAGGAGTGGGTAACCTATCCCTTTTCCAGGGGCTCTTCCTGACCTGGAAATCAAACTGGGGTCTCCGGCATTGCAGGGAGATTCTTTACCAGCTGAGCTACCAAGAAAGCCCCACATCTAACGGTATCTGGGGTCAAAATATCTTGGATGTCATCAAAGAATGAAGAAAGTTCATTGTTCAGAGGAAAGAAGTTTTCCCCCTTCTCTGGCTTTTTTTATATCTTTTTGGGAAAAAAATTTCCAAGTGTCATGGTCAAATACTACTCTGATTTCTTGTGCAAAGTTTAATGTGACCTTTACCCTTCCCAATATATCATTTTGATGAAGCCAAAATTTTCCAAGATTCTCAAGACTGGCAGAAAAATAACTTGAGAAACGGGTCCCAAATTGGTAACTGAAGATAAGTTGGAGGGCAGTTCCTTCCTCAAGTGTTGCCGTATATCTTACTTCATTGCATGTTGATAGTGTATTAAAATTGAAATAAAAATAAAATATTATCTGTGCCATTAAATCTGACCAATTCTCACTTCACTAATCTCCAAATCCTGATTCTTGCTGAAAGATGGACCATCTTAACCCACTCTTGGCAAAGATGTACAACAGAGAAGAGTTCTGAGAGGGGGAACCTTCATCTTTCTGAAAAAAATACGCTGTCATCATTTAATATTTATGGAGCACGCACACTGTGGGAAGCACTACATCACACCATGTCCTTTACTGTCCAATGTCAGAGAAGACACTGGTGATGGGGGGATGTTAAATAGATTGGGGGCTTCATGAGGACAGAGTTTTGGGGGGCAGTTCAGGCAGGTTCTGGGTAATAGATGCCATCCCAACAGGTCAACCCTGGGAAGTATGGCTTCTAACCACAGACTTCCAGCTTCTGACTGTCCAGCCTGGCAGCCCTCCAACCAGAGTTGCTCACTGGAGATTATCTAAAGGTGATGGGGGAGTAGGAAGAGTAGGATACTCTTCCCCTATCCTAAGACCCAAGTACTCAGGACCCAAGAGTGAATGCCACCCCTAGATTGCATAGAATGTGCCATGGGGGATAAGAAGGCAGCAGTCCAGCTGGTACCCTGCTTGCCAAGTCAGCCAGAGGGAGAAACTTCTGCTCCCACTTGGAGGGAGGGAACACAGCTTCCAAATTCGCACAAAGCATCGTATGGGCTGGTGGTGCCCAGGATAGAGGAGTAAGCTGTGACCTAGAAACAGAAAACCGACATTACAGTCTGAATTCTGTCACTCACTCATGTCATAACTTTTCAAATCATGTCATTTCTCTGAACCTTGGATTCGTCCTCTGTGAAGTGGGGATAGTAAAGTCCGCCCTGCCTGCTTCACAGGGTTGAACTGAAAGTCAGTATTTAAAACTGGAAGAGCAGAAATCCCCCATTGTCTTCTCCAAGGCTCCTAGGGTCTTTATCTCATTGTTGTCTCATCATGATGTGCTTAGTCACTCAGTTGTGTCCGACTCTTTGGCGACCCCATGGACCGCAGCCTGCCAGGCTCCTCTGACCATGGGATTCTCCAGGCAAGACTACTGGAGTGGGTTGCCACTTCCTTATCTATGGGATCTTCCTGACCCAGGGACTGAGCCCTAGTCTCGTGCGTCTCCTGCATTGGCAGGTGAATTCTTTACCCACTGCGCCCTTCATCATGATACCTGTCCCTGAAGAGGGATGGAAGGATGTCAGTTCTGACCTCTCTTCTCCAGAGTCTCCTCAGGCATTGCTGTGGATGTGCTGTACTCTCTGTGATCACGTCCTTACTTCTGCCTGCCTCCCTGACCTCAGCTCAAACCTTGGACTAGGCAGTGATTGCACTCAGAGGCTCACCACACAATGGGCAGGCTACACCCATTTTACAAGTGAACCATGCATTCACTGATTAGTCTAGCAGTTTGTGCTGGACACCCAGGCAGGGCACGGAGGACCCAACATCCTGAACCATGCAGAACCACAGCAGACCAACTGGTTGGAAGGCCCCAGGTCTGCAGCTGCCTCTGTGTGGGCAAAACAGAAGCAGCTCCAGCCACACTGAGTTGGATGTGTCAGGGAGCTCCCCACTTTTCTGTGCCTAGAGAGGTTCTCGTGACATGTGAGTCACTGTGGTGGTGGTTTAGTCACTAAGTCACATCTGACTCTTGTCATCCCATGGACTGTAGCCCAGCAGGCTCCTCTGTCCATGGAATTCTCCAAGCAAGATTATTAGTGGGTTGCCGTTTCCTTCTCCATGGGATCTTGCTGACCCAGGGATCAGACCCAGGGATTGAACCCAGGTCTCCTACATTGCAGGCAGATTCTTCACCAACTGAGCCCCCAGCGAAGCCCCATGAGTCACTGTAGATGACCCGGATGATTGCTGTGGTTGATTGTGGGAGGCACACAGGAGGGCCAGCGGGATGGGCAGAGGGCAGATGTGATGTCCCCAGCCAGGGAAGACAAGCAAGTGTGTTCTGAGCAGAAGCAGCTGTGTGTGCAAAAACACAGAGAACAGGAAAGGATGTGGTGTGTCCCAGGAATGCTGCAAGGCTCCTTGTGGCAAGGTGGGTGGTGCAGCCAAGGGAGCACTAGGAGCCATGGCCACCGAGGTCAAGCCAGCCTGGGAAGAGCCTGGAATGCTGTGCTAAGGAGCCTGAATTTACTCTGCAGGTGCTAAAAAAGCATCTCCGGTTTCTTCCAGCTGAAAAAAGACAGAGTTTTGTTTCCAAAAGACCATCCTGGTGGCAGTGTGGAGGGTGAAATTAGGGCGAGGGGAGGGGAGAACTTGCAAATAGAGACTGGAAGTGGTTGTGGTAGTTTAATTAAGGGAGGCTAAGAGCTCAAGTCAAGTGCAGCCTGGGGATGGCGAGGAGGAACCAGAGGGGGCTCTGCCCAGAAGTGGTCCAGAGTAATGATGAAGAATGTGGGCTCTACAGCCAAGTTACCTGGGTTTGAATCTGCTGCTCACCATGCTTGTAGACAGTACATCCCTTCTTGTGCCTCAGTTTCTCCACATGTGAGGATATTAATGTCAACTCCATCTCATTTGATGTGTCTGAAGCCTTCAGAACGGTTTCTGGCACAGACTCAAGTACTTTAAAAATGTTAGTTCTTGAGAGGAGACAAAATTGACAGGGTTTGGTGTTAGAAGTGTGTCTGATTCTTCGCAGCCCCATGGACTGCCAGGCTCCTCTGTCCATGGAATTCTCCAGGCAAGAATACTGGAGTGGTTGCCATTCCATTCCCCAGGGGTCTTCCTGACCCAGGAATTGAACCTGGGTCTCCTGCATTGCAGACAGATTCTTTACTGTCTGAGTCAACAGGGAAGCACTAGAAGTGGGGGAAGAGAGGCTCCTGGGTGCTTTCAACACCGATTCTCCTTTTTCCCTTCTTCTGTCCTTTAGCTCTTGGGTGGAAGCTGGCTACTGTACTGGTCAGGAGCCTGGGATTCTGGGGTTGGGTTCACCTGCTCTCTGTCTAATCTTGGGCAAGTTCCTGATCCCTGTCTTAGTCTCCACACCTGTAAAATGAGAGTAACACTAATACCTACATCCAAAGATTCTTTGTGGATTAAATGGGATAATATGAGTCATAACCAGCACACTTCGGGTGTTCAAAAAGACTGTTAATTCTTATTCGGATTATTACTCACCAAAGTACAAAGTAGAAGAGGAAGCAGTGCTGGATGACAAGGGAGGGAAATACAGTTTCGCACAGTTTACCTAGGAAGCAGCCAGAACTGGGGAGGTAACTCAGCTAGATGGTGGAGGGAACCCTTGTATGAGGAAGGCTAAAAATGTTAAGCTGCCAGCGAAGTTCTGCTCATCCTCTCCTTTGGTGGGACTGAGACCTATTTTGGAGAAAGAAGAATTTGCAGCCAAGGGATGATCACGGAAGTGGCTTTATTCTGGCACAGTTGGATAAAAAGACAAATCAAAATATTTATCACAAACATCAGTTGCTCAGTCATGTCCGACTCTTTGCGACCCCATGAATCGCTGCACGCCAGGCCTCCCTGTTCATCACCAACTCCCGGAGTTCACCCAGACTCACGTACATTGAGTCAGTGATGTCATCCAGCCATCTCATCCTCTGTCGTCCCCTTCTCCTCTTGCCCCCAATCCCTCCCAGCATCAGAGTCTTTTCCAATGAGTCAACTCTTTGCATGAGGTGGCCAAAGTACTGGAGTTTCAGCTGTAGCATCATTCCTTCCAAAGAAATCCCAGGGCTGATCTCCTTTAGAATGGACTGGTTGGATCTCTTTGCAGTCCAAGGGACTCTCAAGAGTCTTCTCCAACACCACAGTTCAAAAGCATCAATTCTTCGGTGCTCAGCCTTCTTCACAGTCCAACTCTCACATCCATACACGACCACAGGAAAAAACCATAGCCTTGACTAGACGAACCTTTGTTGGCAAAGGATTGTCTCTGCTTTTGCATATGCTATCTAGGGTGGTCATAACTTTCCTTCCAGGGAGTAGGCATCTTTTAATTTCATGGCTGCAGTCACCATCTGCAGTGATTTTGGAGCCCCAAAAATAAAGTCTGACACTGTTTCCACTGTTTCCCCATCTATTTCCCATGAAGTGATGGGACCAGATGCCATGATCTTTGTTTTCTGGATGTTGAGCTTTAAGCCAACTTTTTCACTCTCCACTTTCACTTTCATCAAGAGGCTTTTGAGTTCCTCTTCACTTTCTGCCATAAGGGTAGTGTCATCTGCATATCTGAGGTGATTGATATTTCTCCTGGCAATCTTGATTCCAGCTTGTGTTTCTTCCAGCCCAGCGTTTCTCATGATGTACTCTGCATAGAAGTTAAATAAACAGGGTGACAATATACAGCCTTGACGTACTCCTTTTCCTATTTGGAACCAGTCTGTTGTTCCATGTCCAGTTCTAACTGTTGCTTCCTGACCTGCATACAAATTTCTCAAGAGGCAGATCAGGTGGTCTGGTATTCCCATCTCTTTCAGAATTTTCCAGTTTATTGTGATCCATCAAAATGCAAATCACAACTTGGTCAGAATAGAAATTTTAAATATTTTTGGTGAAAATTTTTCTAAAAAACATACCTCTCTACCACTTGCCTGCTGTTTCACACATTTCTTTACTTTTTCTTTCAGTGTATATTTATTGAGGGCTTAAGTTCTGTGTTAGTTTTTGTGGAGACACAGCATAAAGTAGAAAAAAAAAACTTCTGCCTTCCAGGAGCTTGCTTCTAATTCTCAGTATCATAAATTTTGGAAAGAAAACATGCTTATATTTACACATTAGGGTATTCATAGGATTATCTCCTTCGGAGAAAGCAATGACACCCCACTCCAGTACTCTTGCCTGGAAAATCCCATGGACGGAGGAGCCTGATAGGCTGCAGTCCATGGGGTCGCACAGAGTTGGACACGACTGAGCGACTTTACTTTCACTTTTCACTTTCATGCATTGGAGAAGGAAATGGCAACCCACTCCAGTGTTCTTGCCTGGAGAGTCCCAGGGACGGGGGAGCCTGGTGGGCTGCCATCTATGGGGTCACGCAGAGTCAGACACAACTGAAGTGACTTAGCAGCAGTAGCAGGATTATCTCCTTAAATTAAAATTCTCCAGTGGGATTTTTTCCTGAAAGAGGATCTACTTTATTTTTGTTTTAGGTTGACAGAGAGGGAGATTTTCATTTTTTTTAATTATGTAAAGCATAGAGAAAACTACAGATAACATACATGCCTAGTACCCAGACTGAAGAAATTTTAAAAGTTAACCATATTTTCTTGAGATATTTTTTAAGTATATAAAAGTTGATACAACTGAAACTTTCTTTGTAAATGGGCTTACAAAACTATATATATCTTAAGTAGAAAGCACAGTTATTCAGGGTTGTTCTCCTAACAAGGATTTCAAAGCTTTAGCAACCCACTGAACCTCTCTCACTTTCTTTATTCTTTATTATTTGGTAGAGATTTTATTTCCCTTGAATATAATAGTTTAGACTTCTGAAAAGTAAATTAATTAAATGTCCAATTTGTCTATTCCCTGCTGTTTCTTGCTTCCTACTCTTTTTGGATTTACTTTTCAGTAGGTCTATAGGGCACAAACATTTTTAGAATATCATGACTAAGATGTTTTTATTTCATATTCATTTTTGGATGATGGTTTAGCTATGTATAAGATTCTAGCTTCACCTTTCTTTCCCCCACCTTCAGTACTTTGAAGGTATTATTCCATTGTGTTACCAGAGAGAAATCTGCTGTCAGCTGAGCTGTCACTGTCTGGAAGGTAATCAGCCTCTTCTCTCTAAATTTTAGGCTTTTTTTTTTTTTAAGAAAAAAAAAAAATTTTGATTCTGTAGTTTCTTTATGATGAGTCTAGATGTAATGCTTTGAGTGTACTTTCAATCCGAGTGGTGAATTCAAATGTAATTAAGTTCTATTACATTATTTGCAAGCACCTCATAGAACTTGCTGTAGGAATTAAATGAGACAATAACTTGAAATACATTGTAAGTTTTGTGACAATGTGCCAATGGCAGCTAACTGATAATTTAGAGCTATTTGGGTGAATATTGTTATTACAATTTGAGAAAGATACTTCAGAGAGGACAACCAGGTAGTTCTCACCAGTGAACAGTTTACTGGTTGAATGAATAGTGAGATATGGAGGCCAATATGTACCAGTCAACGGGAGTCAAACTCCCTGTGGCAAATTTGGAGTCTTATCTATGCCATGTTCAGGCGCTCCTGAAATGGGTTCTGGATGGTTGAAAGTTTCCCTTTGGATTTGATGCTCTATTTTTCCAGTCACACCCTTGTCTCCCCCCTCAGTTATAATCTGGAGTCTTTTCCAATAATTATACCTTTTTTTCAACCCAGCCCTAAGGCCTCCTATCTCAGTTCTGCCCTGAGTTCTCAAAATGAGCACTGATAAAGAAAATGTGGTGATAATTTAGGGAAGAATAAAAATATATTCATGGACTGCTAAAGGTGTGAATGGATGCAAAAGGTAAAACACATATTCCTCCCCACTTCCTCCCCACATACCCCTGCACAATGTTTATAAATCAAGCTTTCACCTAACACAGCCATAGCTGACTTCCTAAAGGAACATATCAAATTACACAAAAGGTCAGTGAATGTAAAATACTATACTGACTGTTATGGGATCATTTTTAAAATCTTCTCCATCACCTAAAACATTGAAGAAAAAAAATATATATTTAAATAAATTGGAGTAACAAATGAGAGTTTTGGGGTTATACTGCTGAAGTCAGGAGATATTTTTTTATCCTAAATACTTGACACTTGCTGGAAATTCCATCCAATTATTCAAGACATTTAGGGAATGAACATCCGTCCTGAATTTTTTATGGAGCAAAATGCGAAAGTATTTGTAAAGTTGTGCTGACCAAAAAGAAAAAAAAAAGCACAGGATGACTCCCCCCACCCCCCCCACACACACATTCCTGCCAAATTCTGGTCTCACCTCTTCTAAGTTGTCACACCAGGTAAAGTCCGACACAAGGTGTCTAATCTAAGGCTACAGAAGAGACTTAAGCAGATGTGACCCTCACAGCCAGATGTGCCAAGACCAGGAAATGTAACTGGCTGAAAGATGTAGGTTTGTATCATTTATTTTTGAGAAGCAGTGAAAGGGAAAACATTTGGGGGGAAGAGCAGGTATGCTTTTAAGAAATGAGAAGGGCAATTTGGTTAGGCCACAGAGCCAAAGACGACAGACGCCTGGTGAGAAAGTCCTCCGAAACAGAAGAGCCTGGCTGTCAGCTCGGCCACCTGGCTGCAGCTGCTTTCTGCACACATAAATATTTGAGCAAGGAAAACGGCCCTCTCTGCCTTCTGGGGATGGCCCTCTCTCCTCCCCATCTGATCTCATTGGCTGGCGCGGGTTGGGAGAGAGAAGCAGCGGGCAGCCGGCCTAGGTGAGCGAGAGGCACCAAGGGTTTAGTGCTCCGGGAATTGGGGCGGGGTTAGCAGCCCCCCGCCCAGAGGAACCGCCCCCTTATTCCTCGCTTTTCTTTCCTTCTGGTCTTCGGCCTGCTCTTCTTTTCTCTGTTTCCCTCGTTACCTGGCAATTCATCTCTCACTCATTCCCCCCATTTCCCCTCTTTATCAGGGTTACCCCTTATTTTTTCCTTATATCTGCCGGCTTCCCAGATTTCCTTGACCCCTTACCCCGCCCCCGCATTGGGCACCGGGCGCCGGGCACGTGGAGATGGAACAGGGCAAACAAGGCTCCTCTCCTCTCCGAAATCAGTGGGTTCTAAACGGGGTGGCGCCACCCAATCCCCAGATTAGAACTGAAATTCTTGTGAGGACCGAAATCGAGCTTTCTTTCGTCTCCGTGTTTCCACCTCGCGAACACTAACACAGAGCGTGCCCTCAGAACAAATGTGTAGAAAGGACAGAGGTCATCTAGTCCTTTCCTGGTGCTAAGTTGCTTCAGTCGTGTCCGACTCTTTGCAACCCTATGGACTCTAGCCCTCCAGGCTCCTCTGTCCATGGGATTCTCCAGGCAAGAATACTGGAGTGGGTTGCCATGACCTCCTTCAAGTCCTTTCCTAAGCCAGGCTCAATTCGCCTTCAACGTTTCCTACCACCCAGCGGCCAGTTCCTCCTTCAGGTCTCAGTTCAAGGCTGCCTCCTCTGGGAAGCCTTCCCTGACTGCAGATCCTCTCCTAACATACTGCACACTTCTCCAATTGCACGCTTCCATATTGTATCACAGTGTCTATTATATTGTCTGTTGGCATCCCTGACCTCTGGGCTACCCTCTCCTAAATTTCCATTCCCTCTCCTAAACTGAAACTCCTTTGAGCAGAGCCTGAGGGCTCAGTAAATGTTACTGAATAATTGGAGCCTGGTGATATTTGAATATTTACTGACTTATGCCCTATCCCTGACCCTCCCTGCTGCTGCTGCTGCTAAGTCGCTTCAGTCGTGTCCGACTCTGTGCGACCCCAGAGAAGGCAGCCCACCAAGCTCCCCTGTCCCTGGGATTCTCCAGGCAAGAACACTGGATTGGGTTGCCATTTCCTGCTCCAATGCATGAAAGTGAAAAGTGAAAGTGAAGTCGCTCAGTCGTGTCCAACTCTTAATAACCCCATGGACTGCCTACCAGACTCCTCCGTCCATGGGATTTTCCAGGCAAGAGTACTGGACCCTCCCTACTTTTTACCAACTCAAATCACACCTACCAGACTCCTCCGTCCATGGGATTTTCCAGGCAAGAGTACTGGACCCTCCCTACTTTTTACCAACTCAAATCACACCCATCGTTCTGATCCAGATTATGAAGGTTTCTTTGACACAGTACTATTTTCATCTATCTAATCAGCAAAGACAAAAAGGAACAATTCTTTAGCCTATTTTTGGTGAGAATACTGATGGGAACAAATATGGGTAAAATGTTTTTGGAAGGTGATTTGGCAAAGGCTGTCAGAAGCCTTAAAATCTACCTAACTTTTGACACAGAGTTCCACTTCTAGGAATATGTTTTGTAGACATAATATAAAATGTGCCCAAAGGTTTTTCCAATAAGGTGTTCGCTGCAGTTAATGTTTATAATGTTAAAAAATTGGAAATCCACAATAAGCGATTAGTTGAGCACATACAGGTAAACCTATAGTAAAACTTTTTAAAAAATTAAAAATAGTTATTGACCTGACAAGATGTTGATTGTTGTTGAATGAATCTGCATATATAATATAGTCTCATTTATATGCAAAATATAAAATTTTATTTGCTTAGAAAAATTCTGGAAAGGTATATAAAAGTGGATTTTTCAGGGTGATGATATCATATGTGATTTATTTTTATACTTTCTCTTTTTTGGCCGCTTGGCTTGAGAGATCTTAGTTCCTCCAACTAGGGATTAAGCCCTGGGCTATGGCGGTGAAAGTACTGAGTCCAAACCACTGGACCACCAGGGAACTCCCTATACTCTTTTTTTTTTTTTAATCTGTGTTTTCCTACTTTGTTTTTTTTCAATGAACCAGAATTATCATACACTGTTTTTTAAAAGTTATTTAAAATTGTCTGAATGCTTTGCTTTTCTTTGACTCTGGAAGTAAGCTGTTCAAAGTCAAAGAGTCTTGAAAAAATAAAAATTCTCATATGGAATATGTAACATTTTGGATCTGAGATGTTCGAAGGAGAGCCTTTATCTGCTTAAGCCTCATAGTCATGTGTGAGTCTAATTTTCCATTGCTCTGAGAGACTGTGACAAAGAATCATTACCCTTGAAATGGGTTTGTATGATATAAAAAAATCAGGGTCTCCTCTTCACTTAGTGAGTGTATTCACATTTGTGGGAGTTCTCATGCATGTGCTGAGGGAAAGTCCTGTGATACAGCATTTGTGCTGTGTTGAGCTCAATCACTTGTAGAAAATGTGCAATGTAATAGGGGTATTACACAGGGTGATATTATGGAAAATCCTAATTGGTACCAAAGTAATTCTTACTAGAGTGGACTATAAAACCTTCAGTGCCGCTCTAACTAATCACCCCTGTGGCATTCTGAGCCAATGCAGGTTAATGGTGACGATCTTAATTTTTTTATTAATTAAATTAAGTGTATAATCTGACAGTATAAACCCATTGTCGGCGTTCATCATGCTGATAATAAATGGCTTGAGTACTTGGCACCTTTGGCTGCACCGAAGCCCTGAACGCTTTCATCCACCATTCAGAATCTGAGCAAGGTCTCCAAGTGACTCATTCATACCCAGAAATGACAAATAAAGAAGCTGTATAGAGGGATCAGGGTGAGCAAATAGCAGGTGGGTTCATGGGCCTAGGAGGAGTCTCCAAACTCAGGGGCTGCAATGGCTGTCCTCTGCTCTCCTGCGTCTATACCTTGGGTTTCTCTTTAGCAAATGACTTCTCATAATGTTTAAAAGTAGGAAGGAAAAAGAATTCAAAAGAAGTGAACGTGAAAATATAAGTGCTTAAAAACACTTAATTGGCCAAAATGGAAGATTCAGTCTCCTTGAGTTTTATGGTAGGAATAGGCCTCAGTCATCACTGTCCTCCCCATACTTTGCATTGCAACCAGGATATGACAGATCTTTACATCTTAATCTATACTGCCAGGGCATGACATGTTTAGACTTGCTTATCCAACGTGCGTTCCCTGGAAGACAAACCTTGCCAGTTCAGTTCAGTCGCTCAATCGTGTCCGACTCTGCGACCTTATGAATCGCAGCACGCCAGGTCTCCCTGTCTATTGCCAACTCCCGAAGTTCACTCAAACTCATGTCCATCGAGTCAGTGATGCCTTCCAGCCATCTCATCCTCTGTCGTCCCCTTCTCCTCCTGCCCCTAATCCCTCCCAGCATCAGAGTCTTTTCCAATGAGTCAACTCTTCGCATGAGGTGGCCAAAGTACTGGAGTCTCAGCTTTAGCATCATTGCTTCCAAAGAATACCCAGGGCTAATCTCCTTTAGTATGGACTGGTTAGATCTTGCAGTCCAAGGGACTCTCAAGAGTCTTCTCCAACACCACAGTTCAAAAGCATCAATTCTTCGGCACTAAGCTTTCTTCACAGTCCAACTCTCAGATCCATGTATGACCACTGGAAAAACCATAGCCTTGACTAGAAGGACCTTTGTTGGCAAAGTAATGTCTCTGCTTTGTAGTATGTTATCTAGGTTGGTCATAACTTTCCTTCCAAGGAGTAAGCGTCTTTTAATTTCATGGCTGCAGTCACCATCTGCAGTGATTTTGGAGCCCAAAAAATAAAGTCTGACACTGTTTCCCTATCTATTTCCCATGAAGTGATGGGACCAGATGCCATGATCTTGGTTTTCTGAATGCTGAGCTTTAAGCCAATTTTTTCACTCTCCTCTTTCACTTTCATCAAGAGGCTTTTGAGTTCCTCTTCACTTTCTGCCATAAGGGTGGTGTCATCTGCATATCTGAGGTGATTGATATTTCTCCTGGCAATCTTGATTCCAGCTTGTGTTTCTTCCAGTCCAGCATTTCTCATGATGTACTCTGCATATAAGTTAAATAAGCAGGGTGACAATATACAGCCTTAACGTACTCCTTTTCCTATTTGGAACCAGTCTGTTGTTCCATGTCCAGTTCTAACTGTTGCTTCCTGACCTGCATACAGGTTTCTCAAGAGGCAGGTCAAGTGGTCTGGTATTCCCATCTATTTCAGAATTTTCCACAGTTTATTGTGATCCACAGAGTCAAAGGCTTTGGCATAGTCAATAAAGCAGAAATAGATGTTTTTCTGGAACTCTTGCTTTTTCCATGATCCAGCAGATGTTGGCAATTTGATCTCTGGTTCCTCTGCCTTTTCTAAAACCAGCTTGAACATCCGGAAGTTCGTGGTTCACGTATTGCTGAAGCCTGGCTTGGAGAATTTTGTGCATTACTTTGCTAGCGTATGAGATGAGTGCAATTGTGCGGTAGTTTGAGCATTTTTTGGCATTGCCTTTCTTTGGATTGGAATGAAAATTGACCTTTTCCAGTCCTGTGGCCACTGCTGAGTTTTCCAAATTTGCTGGCATATTGAGTGCAGCACTTTCACAGCATCATCTTTCAGGATTTGAAATAGCTCAACTGGAATTCCATCACCTCCACTAGCTTTGTTCATAGTGATGCTTTCTAAGGCAAACTTGACTTCACATTCTGTGATGTCTGGCTCTAAGTAAGTGATCATACCATCGTGATTATCTGGGTCATGAAGCTCTTTTTTGTACAGTTCTTCTGTGTATTCTTGCCACCTCTTCTTAATATCTTCTGCTTCTGTTAGGTCCATACCATTTCTGTCCTTTATCAAGCCCATCTTTGCATGAAATGTTCCCTTGGTATCTCTAATTTTCTTGAAGAGATCTCTAGTCTTTCCCATTCTGTTGTTTTCCTCTATTTCTTTGCATTGATTGCTGAGGAAGGCTTTCTTATCTCTCCTTGCTCTTCTTTGGAACTCTGCATTCAGATGCTTATATCTTTCCTTTTCTCCTTTGTTTTTCGCTTCTCTTCTTTTCACAGCTATTTGTAAGGCCTCCTCAGACAGCCATTTTGCTTTTTTGTATTTCTTTTCCATGGGGATAGTCGTGATCCCTGTCTCCTGTACAATGTCACGAACCTCCGTCCATAGTTCATCAGGCACTCTATCTATCAGATCTAGTCCCTTAAATCTATTTCTCACTTTAACTGTATGATCATAAGAGATTTGATTTAGGTCATACCTGAATGGTCTAATGGTTTTCCCTACTTTCTTCAATTTAAGTCTGAATTTGGCAATAAGGAGTTCACGATCTGAGCCATAGTCAGCTCCCAGTCTTGTTTTTGCTGACTGTATAGAGCTTCTCCATCTTTGGCTGCAAGGAATATAATCAATCTGTTTTTGGTGTTGACCATCTGGTGATGTCCATGTGTAGAGTCTTCTCATGTGTTGTTGGGAGAGGGTGTTTGCTATGACTAGTGTGTTCTTTTGGCAAAACTCTGTTAGCCTTTGACCTGCTTCATTCTGTATTCCAAGGCCAAATTTGCCTGTTACCCCAGGTGTTTCTTGACTTCCTAGTTTTGCATTCCAGTCCCCTATAATGAAAAGGACATCTTTTTTGGGTGTTAGTTCTAAAAGGTCTTGTAGGTCTTGATAGAACCGTTCAACTTCAGCTTCTTCAGTGTTACTGGTTGGGGCATAGACTTGGACTACTGTGATATTGAATGGTTTGCCTTGGAAACGAACAGAGGTCATTCTGTCATTTTTGCCGGATACATCCTAAATTGAAATGTGTGGATAAAGAAGTTTGAGAAACTCAGCCTTTTACCTTTTCCTCTTGGAGATTTATGGTATATATTAGCATTTTGAAGGCAATAATAAGTACTTTGGAAAAGATACATGTATTAATAGCATCTAACCCAGCAATATCTACCCAAAGTATCTAACCACACTTATTGGGTCATATAGCTTTAAAAAAAAGTATTTGTTTATGGCTGTGCTGGGTCTTTGTTTGGCTGCTTTTGAGTGGGCTTTCTCTAGTTGTGGCGAGCAAGAGCTGCCCTCTGTTGTAGTGTGCGGGCTTCTCATTGCAGTGGCTTCTCTCGTTGTGGACCATAGGCTCTAGGGAGCTCGGGTTTCAGTAGTTGCAGCAGAGTTGTGGTGCATGGCCTTAGTTGTTCCATGGCATGTGGAATCCTCCCGGACCGGGATAGAACCTGTATCCCTTGCACTGGCAAGCAGATCCTTATCCACTGTGCCACCAGGGAAGTCCTGGATGATAGAACTCATATCATCCCACAGAGAACATTTTAGCAAGACTGCTTTGGATATCTGCCAGCTTGCTTATAGCCCAGGTCAGATGGAAGTAATAGTTTCCTGATTCTTCTGAAATCCTAGCATAATAGAAATGAAATTTCCAATGACTGTGACTAAATCCCTTAATGAAAACATAGCATTATAGGGATATAGAATTATATTGGAAGGGACCTTGACCATCATGTCTTAACTCCCAGCCCATTGCAGGAATTCACTTACTGAATCCATGATGGATATGCTGCCATCTCTGCTTGGATGCTTCCAATGGCAGGGAGCTCAGCCACTCACAGTAGTCATTGAGCTATCCTCAAATGTCCTCCTCTGTTGAGCTAAAATCTTCTTTGAGGTTCTAGGTTTTATCATAGAATAATATAGAACAATCTACTCTCTCATATCTACATATCAGTTCTCAAGTCCTCAGTTAACATATCAGAAATGGTCAGTTTCTACAGTTCAAAGTATAATCAAAAGAAAGAAATAAAGAAGGGGATGCTTGACTTGCTAGTGAGGAGTAGGGGAAAGAGAATAATCTTACTAGTTGAGCTACAGAAGTGAAATAATAAAAATCTCTTATTTGCAATCCATTAAGTTCTAAAAACAAAAGTGCTTTTTTTTCATGAGTTTGGTGCAAACCCTTTGGTGACTGTCATAGTCAGTTTGGCTGCTGTAACAAAGTACCCAGGCTGGGTGGCTTATAAGCAGCACAGATTTATTTCTCACAGTTCCGGAGGCTGGAAGTTGAAGATCAGCATGCCAATGTGGTCATGCTCTTCCAGGTTACAGACTGCCAACTTCTTGTGTCCTCACATGATGATAAGAGGACAAGAGAGACTCCTGTAGACTCCCTTATAAGTGCACTAACCCTGCTCATAAATGCTCCACCATCATGACCTGCTGCTAAGTCGCTTCAACCGTGTCCGACTCTGTGCGACCCCATAGACAGCAGCCCACCAGGCTCCCACGTCCCTGGGATTCTCCAGGCAAGAACACTGGAGTGGGTTGCCATTTCCTTCTCCAACGCATGAAAGTGAAAATGAAAGTGAAGTCGCTCAGTTGTGTCCGACTCTTAGCGACCCCATGGATTGCAGCCCACCAGGCTCCTCTGTCCATGGGATTCTCCAGACAAGAGTACTGGAGTGGGGTGCCGCTGCCTTCTCTGCCATCATGACCTATTTGCCTCCAAAAGTTCCCACCCACTAAAACCATCACATTGGCATTAGGGTTTCAACATGAGAATTTCAGGAGGGACACAAACATTCAGCCCACTGTAGTGGCAAAACATAACCTAAACTGATATAAAACTATTTTTTAACTTAAAAAATTTCTCTTATTGAGGTCTAGCACCCAGACAAAACTGAGATCTTGTGTTCTGAATAAGAAACTGCATTTTCTTTTTCTAATCAAGTGTTTTCATAGTGATTAAACTTTGGGTATATACATAGAAAAAAAAGTTACTTCAAAGATTATTGTTCATGGACTCATGAATATCTTGATCCTATTCAGGATCAAGGTAAGTGAATCTTTAATGGCATCAGGTAAAATGTGTACTCCAGTCTAGAGTATCATATATATTTCCACTACAAACTAGGAAGTTTCATTTTCTTTTAGCAGCAAAACATAAGATTTTAGTTTTTCTTTAGTCTTAACAATTTATTTAACACAACTATTTATGTTTAAGCAAAACTATTTATAGTCTTTATTCTACTTGGTGGGCTATGCATACATTTGACTAAAGAAATGTTACTATGTTTGATTACAGAAATATTAATACGTTTCCTTAAACTCCGTGGGGAGTATTATGCAATATACAGCATATGCATTGCATAACCTTCCTAAAATCAGACAGAATCAAAATTCCGAAACACATCTAGCCCTAAGGATTTTGGACAAGGAGATATGACATTCTTTTCTTGGTAAATTCTATGGGCTCAACACTGTTAACCTAATTACTTTTGTTCATTCTCACAATTTTGTGAGGCAAAGTACTATGTATTCCCCACCTTACAGATGAGGAGAGTCATCTAGTTAGGCAGACATTTTTCTTTTCTTATTGCCTATTTGATATTTGCAAAGAAAGCCATGTACTAATCATGTACTAATTGACAACAAAAAATTAAGTCACCGCTTCTAATTTGGGACAGTGGTCAATGCCAGGAGAACCCCAGCCAGAAAGGGGGTGACTGTGAGGTCCAGTGATGATTCCTGCGGAGCAATCCTTGTCTGACCTCTGCCTGAAAAGCAGTTGGTGGATTCATAATGCTCATGGCTTTTCAACTCTTCTTTTTCCACCTAACCCTTCAAAAACTTCAGTGTGACTGGGAAAGCCATAGACACCCGTGCAGAGAAAACTATTCTGAGTGTTGAATTAATTTATGTCAAGGCCTGAGCCCAGCCTCTGGGATCCAAGTTCCTTACTGCCTATTGCACCCACCCCCATAAGGCTATTATGATGAGACCTGAGGATTATCAGCCATTCAAAAATTTACCCATTTCTTTCTTTCACTGTGCTTTGAAATGTCTGTAGGAGTATTTGTTTTCATCAGGATACTGAAAGCAACAACTTAGATAGAAAATTACAAATCTCATGTAAGGGTCAACCTAATAAGCCATCATAAAGTGAAATAATCATGGGAGCTAGTCAGGCATTTAGCCAGGTCCAGAAGGGACTGCACATAGAATAGACCAGATTTGATGAGGAATGAGAGAAAAGAAGCATGGAGGAGATCTGAAGCATGGATGTTTCCAGGAAATATCCACACAGCGTGTTACAATGGGAGGACTGGGGCCCAGACCAGTGCATCAGGAAGTGACTGAAGGAGGAACTAACAGTAGGATAAAATAAGTAGGAGAAAGAGGATTTGGGATCCCCCAAATTGAGCACGACCTTCATCAGCTATTTCCATAAAGACTGTGCCTATACTTATAAATCCTCTTAAAATAGTTGAATCACGACATTTTAGAACATTCACCAGATCTCATCACTCACCAGCTGGTGTTCAGGGGCTGGAAGAGATGCCTGAGTTACAGAACCAGGGACACAAGGAAAGGGAGAAGGAAATAGTGTGTTAAGAACTTCCAAGCTCAGCCCACGCCAGCGTCCCCTTTGCTGCGTGTGTTGCAGCCACACTCCTGTATGTACTGTTTGCTGGGAAAGCCACCTTCTTCCACTTTCTGCTAAGGGGACTCAGACCCATCCCTGTGCTCAGCCTAAACGTCAGTCCCCAGAAGGGCCTTCCCTAGCCACACCTACCCTTTGACTCTGTTATATTCCACTGTTCTCTGGAGTTTATTCCCTTCAGAGCATCTACTACAATTTGTCAGTATATGTCTGTTTCTTTATTAATGTCTGCATACTCCCTATGAGTCCCCACTAAGTGCAGGTTCTTAACAAAAAATCTGTTCAATGAATCATTGTCAGGCAATGTGCTCTCTGTTTCAGACATGGTAGCTTTTTTCATCTTCATCATAACCCTCTGTGTTGGTTTCACAGGTAATGTTAAGGAGGCTTACAACTCCAAGGGGCTCATTTTCATACTCTGGAATTGTGCAGTGCACACAGTTATATGTAGCACCCCTGTTCCACAACCCCTTGTTCTAAGCCATTTAGGAATGCTATTATTTCCAAAGGAAGAGGATCTCTGCTATTTCCACATTTGTGACAGTGTTGGCTCAGAGGGGTTAATAATGAACAGAAAGTCCAATTAGCTTCACCCATCACATCAGTCCTGGAACTAAATCCTGGTTCCCAAAAAGCCCCAAGAAAAGACTTTTCTGTTTGAATATCATGTTAATAATTAATTGATTGGTTAATCAACTAACTAGCTTTTGTAAGGTTGGTCCTCTCCACCTTTGTCCCTTCCACAAGTCCCGGTCAGGGTCAGTGGACCTGGGCTCATATGTTCATTATATTGACCCAAAAAACTCTGAAAGAATGATTGTTTGGAAACATGTACAGGATAGATGTTTTAATGTTTTGAAATTTTATGAGGAAGCTGATCATTTTATACCTGTTGAGAATAGTTCTCTTCAAGTACTGATTGAACATTGATTGAAAATATACAATTCATGGTTATACCAGGGTGGGAAATTAAGGTCCTGCCTTCAAGGATCTCTCAGTCAAATGTGACGAAAGGAGAGACAAGGAAGACTTCTCAGAAGAGGAGGTCATGGAGACAGGAGATGGGGAGGAAGGGGAGGCCTGGAAAGTATCCTAAACAGAGGGGGAAGGGTTCTATGATTTCAGAGATGGAGTGAAAGCAGAAGTCCAGTCTGGAGAAGAAATGGTGCTCCCTTTTTGTTGTTGTTTTATTGTTTCATTGCTAAATTGTCTCCAACTCTTTGCGACCCCGTGGACTGTGGCTCACCAGGCTCCTCTGTCAATGGGGTTTCCCAGGCGAGAATACTGGAGTGGGTTTCCATTTCCTTCTCCAGGGAATCTTCCTGACTCAGGGATCAAACCTGAATCTCCTACATTGGCAGGCAGATTCTTTACCGCTGAACCAGCAGGGAAGCCCTTTTGCCTGGGTACTTCTATTAATAGAAGGGCCTCTGGGTTGTAATATTTTATAAGATACTACAAACACACTTGGTGTTAAAATTTTTCACGTGAAGTATAGACCAAATTACTCTTCTCGCTTCTTTGGTTCACAGCCCTCAACCCTAACCCTCACAGCTCTAATGTTAGCCTAGTCCTTTACAAGATGAAGGACAAAGGCCAGTTTTAAAGACATGCCAAATATTCCATTCTCATCAGGTTTAAAACTGTCTCTTATACTCTAACACTGTAAACACTAATTGAGTTCTCCATAAGGCCTCCTAGCAAAGATTGGCTGTTCTTGGCCCTAGTCGTTCATCAGAATCACTTGTGGTGCTTTTAAAAGAACATACATGCTCAGTCTACTGAAGTTAAACTTAGATAAACCTTCAACTCATCAATTCCTCTCCTAGGAAAATATCCATGAGAAATGAAAAATCCGTCAAAAAACATAGAGGAATTTCATGTATCACTGTTTGTAATAGCTCCACAAAGAACAACCCAAGAGTCCGGCCATAGCTGCATGAATAAATGAATATGTGGAATAGTAGACAGCATCAAAAAAGGAGGATCTCATGCTATACACAACATTGCAGACAAATCTCATAAACACAGTGTAGAGTGAAACAAGTCAGATGCTGAAGAACACATACGGCATGAGTCGTTTTGGTTTCATACTAAAAATCAAGAAAAAGTAATCAATGTGTTAGAAGTCAGGATAGTGGTTATGCTTTGGAATGAGAGAGACTCAAAGATGACACAAGGGAGGTTGAGGGATTTCTGGGCATTAGTTACAGGAGTGTGTTCACTTTATAAAAAGTGAGCAAGCTGTGAATTTATGACCTGTACAACTTTCTATATGATGTTTTATTGCCATAAAATATTTTTTAAAGATATATCTATTTAAATTTCATCCCCATTTATTCTGATTCAGTAGATTTTGGATAAGATCCTATTATTGGTATTTTTTTTAAATCGCCACAGATGATTCTAATGTACACCCAAGTTCAGGAATCAGTGACTGGGATCACCACTGGTCCAGCTTTCCTTGTTTGTATATTGAACGAGTTTAGTTACTGTTTTTATTCAATTTTTTCTCCCTTACAAATAGGAATAAAATAGCCACCGCAATCATGTGCACCCAGACGTTTCCATCTACTGAAGTGCATGAGGGTTGAAAGGCATTCCTTCCAATTCTGTGTCAGTTGCTCATGAGCAGAAGCATTCGTATTCTAGGGTTTCAAGAAGCCCTCACAGAATCTGTTTATTCGACTAGCCAACAAGCATTTATTGAACACCTATTATTTAACTTATATGCAGAGTACATCATGAGAAACGCTGGACTGGAAGAAACACAAGCTGAAATCAAGATTGCCGGGAGAAATATCAATAACCTCAGATATGCAGATGACACCACCCTTATGGCAGAAAGTGAAGAGGAACTCAAGAGCCTCTTGATGAAAGTGAAAGAGGAGAGTGAAAAAGTTGGCTTAAAGCTCAACATTCAGAAAACGAAGATCATGGCATCTGGTCCCATCACTTCATGGGATAGATGGGGAAACAGTGTCAGACTTTATTTGTTTGGGCTCCAAAATCACTGCAGATGGTGACTGCAGCCATGAAATTAAAAGATGCTTACTCCTTGGAAGGAAAGTTATGACCAACCTAGATAGCATATTCAAGAGCAGAGACATTACTTTGCCAACAAAGGTCCATCTAGTCAAGGCTATGGTTTTTCCAGTGGTCATGTATGGATGTGAGAGTTGGACTGTGAAGAAGGCTGAGTGCAGAAGAATTGATGCTTTTGAACTGTGGTGTTGGAGAAGACTCTTGAGAGTCCCTTGGACTGCAAGGAGATCCAACCAGTCCATTCAGAAGGAGATCAGCCCTGGGATTTCTTTGGAAGGAATGATGCTAAAGCTGAAACTCCAGTACTTTGGCCACCTCATGCAAAGAGTTGACTCATTGGAAAAGACTCTGATGCTGGGAGGGATTGGGGGCAGGAGGAGAAGGGGACGACAGAGAATGAGATGGCTGGATGGCATCGCTGACTTAATGGCTGTGAGTCTGAGTGAACTCCGGGAGTTGGTGATGGACAGGGAGGCCTGGTGTGCCGCGATTCATGGGGTCACAAAGAGTCGGACACGACTGAGCGACTGAACTGTGAACTGAACTATAGTAATAAAAGTGAACAATTACTCTTATTAATCACTTCCCTGGGCTGTGGTCTTATGTCCTTTGCATATGGTCTTTAATTTAAATAATATAGTAAATAACTAAATTAAATAATTTATGTAATAATTAAATTATGTAATGTAGTAAAGGAGTTAAGTGCACAGACTCACGAGCCAGGCTATCAGCATTGAAACTCTGGATTCAGCTTACTCAGTTGTGTGACTTTGGGAAAGTTACTTAGCCTGTTGGTGACTCAATTTCCTCACCTACAAATTGGTATAAAGGTAATACTAATTCCTGAAACCTAGGTGAGGAGTAAACGATATTTGGTACCTGTTGTTTTCAGTTGCTCAGTCGTATCTAACTCTTTTGCGACACGTTGGGCCATAGCCTGCCAGGCTCCTCTGTCCGTGGGATTTTTCCAGACAAGGATACTGGAGTGGGTTCCATTTCCCTCCCAGGGGATCTTCTCAGCCCAGGGACTGAACCCTTGTCTCCCGCATTGCAGGCAGATTCTTCACCACTGGACCAGCCGGGAAGCTTCAGCACCTGCAAATGCCAAATACTGTATACAGCAAATGCTACATATGTATTAGCTCTTATTTTTCACCAAGTCCTATGAAATAGCTGCTATGATAATACTAAATTTGTACTCGAGGAAACCATGCTTAAAGAGGTCCCATGAGTGGTCCAAGGTTACACAGCTAATAAACAGCATAATCAAGATTCCAAGCCAGGTTGCCTGACCTCAGTGCTCAGATATTTTGCTATCATGCTCTCTCTTTTCACTGACATCTTTCTCTCTCAGTTGTGCTTTGGTGGACTCAGGGATTAAATATCTGAAGAGAAGACTCTTTGAAAGAGGTTTTTCAGGAGCCTGGAAAGTAGGAATATTTCATGAGCCAACTTGAAATGACAAGACATGCTCCCTGCAAGTAAGGAAGGGAGCCTTTTCCAATCAAGTTTCATTTTCTAAGGAAGAATGAATTTGGGTAACCTTTCTCACTCCCTGAAGTTAAAAATACCTTTTAAAAATGAGTTTGTCATGTCTTGTTGCATAACACTGAGCAGTATTTATAGAACGTGGAAATGAATGTGAAAACTTGTATTCTGATTCATGGCCTATTAGAAGTGGTGCTTTCATTAATAACTCTGACTTGAATTTTTCCTCCCAAGTTATTGGAGTGTTTATTAAACTTTTAAAGTATTTTTTCTAACTCAGAATGGGGAATAGAAAGATAGGAACTGGGAAGAAGTACATTTTTAGACGCTAACATTGTCAATGACTGAAAAAGCAGTCGCAAGTGTTAAATCTGTCAGACTGAGACCTGCCTTTCTATAACTGACAGTAAGGGGTATTTTGTCCCCTGATGCTGAATGCTGTTAATTAGAGAGTTAAAAATTGTTGTTCTCAGGAGTTAATTTTAAATAAAAGACTTTATTGAAACAATATATCTGTAAAAATTTAGGTACTAGCATTTAATGAGCAAAACTGTGTACCTAAGATATGTAATATATTGATTCCAAAATAATAAGGTTGGCAAATCTGTTATGAATATCTTTCCTCACATGAATACACAGTGCTGCTATCATTCTGTTGGTTTTTTAAAGGATGGCTGCCTCTTACCCTGAAATGTATTTCCAAGTTTTGCCAAGTACTAAGGTGACTGATTTTATTTCTTTTATTAGATACTTAAGTTTCTCTTTCCTTTTTATATATTGCTTAAAAACAAACCTGCTTTTACAGGCCTCCTGCCACCTAAAAGGCTCCTTGTTCAGCACAGAGAAGATTTCTTGCTGATCAGATTCTCCCCATTCTTCCTTTTTAAGCAAACACTAAAAGCTTTCAGCAGCTGCTCAAGATATCACTTTAAAACCCTTAAGGCAGTCTGAAAAGCCTCCAAAAAAGCATGACATGCAATCAAAGTTTAGTAAGGGAAGTTTTAATGAATAAACTTAGTAAATTAGACAGCACTGCAGTGGGGTGATTAACTCTCATTTGTGCATTAGTGTTGAAATTAATTAAAATGTTTAAGCCATAGGAGGCTGGTTACCTCGTCAGGACCTAGCTCTGTCCTCAGAGCCAGTTTGGATCCAGGAGTGATTCATCTTACACAGATGAGAGGGGCATAAGAAGAAAAGAACGGTCAGGACAAATGTGTTTTCAACGGTGCTTAACAGCAGGGAGACCATTGAGACTTCAGAGCAACGCTGCTGGAGTGTGACATCATAATAGGGTATGTACATGTGGAGTGAAGTGAAAAGGACTTTGCACACACACACCTTTCCTCTCTTTTGGACTGGACTCTGTGTATATTAATTTCTTTGCCAGGTGGAATGCTGCAGTCCATTCTCGTCAAGACCACTCATAAATTAGCTGTTTTCCTGACTCTTTTTAAACCTGCCTGCTACCGTTAAATGTTCACCCTGGGGAGTCCCACGCAGTGCAGTGACATGAAAATGTGGGCTTGGTGCCCTGGTGGATTTCCCTAAGATCAACTCCATAGGATGTATGAAAATATAATTGCCTCAAACAGACTCTCAGACACACAACAATGGATTTATTGTTAAATTCCCTTGACAATGTGCAGAGCAGAAACCATCTTTTCAAGAAACCCCAAATATTCCATTCCCATTAGGTTTTTAAATATCTCATAAGCTCAATTTCTTTCCAGAACTATGGGTCTGTGGATCTTCTTATAGAAACCCATTACCGTGTAGCTGTTTAACAAATCCGTGCCTGCTTAAAATTATAAATGACAGCCTATTCCATAAAGAGAAAAGTCTTCTTTGACAGGAAAACAATCTCAGTTGGTTCTCCTTGTATAACAAATGGACTTGTGTCAGGCCGGGCACTACAGCTGTTTCCAACACTTGACTGCTATTTCTAATTCAGGGGTCCAAATTAAGGGATTTGCAGGAATTAGTGACTTCTGCAAATCTGAATTATTTCCACCTGGAGAAAACTGTCATGATTTGCTATGGATCTACATTAATAACTTAAAAAAACTGTCTGTCTTCCTTATTTTTCGCTCTAAAGATTTCTTGTCAGACATGGTGTCAGAGGTCACTGTCACAGTGTTCCTTTGGTACCCATTAACTATAACCAGCGAACTTGTTCACTATTGATCCACGATGTCTAAGTATCTATTATAGTGGCTATAAAAGGTGGCTTCACATCTTTCTAAACAGATAATTCATAAAGGTCAAGGGGTCGTGGCTTGTGATATATTATTCACTGTAACTGTGACTGAATGAAAGAGAGAAAGAGGAGCTAAGGGTCACACATGTGAGGCTAGAGAGGTAGAAAGTTGTGTGTCAATCAGACATGTTACTATCCATATAAATAATAAAAGGCATTAATAATATTTGTTCATGACCTCATTATTGATTCATTCTATTCTGAAGCAGATGCTCCTAGAGAGAGTGCAGACAGAGTTGATTTTTTACCACCAAAGTTCAGCTGAGGCTGTCTCTAAAATGGAATTCAACTAAAGACGGTAATATGTACTCTGGCAGCAACATCCTGGGTCGTGGAATTGATACATTTTGCAGGTAATGGGTCATCTGGGGTGAAGCAAGTTTGTTTGGGGAACAGGAGCCTCAAATATGAAGTGTTAAGGATCTGCTAGGCTGATTGGTTCAGCACATCCCCGTGTTCCTTTGGGATCCTTTGATTCATCATGTTCTGCAACCTTTGTTGGTTTCTGTTGAACATTCAGCAAACACTGCAGAGACCATTGCTGAGGTTCCCAAGTCCATTCAAAAGGAAAACGTCTCATCGGAGAAGAGTCAGGATCTAATGAATGAACCTAGCTTACAAGGTAGCTGACACTGTGCTCATGTAACGGTGTTTACGTTTTTCTGGTCTTCCCTGATGGCTTGTAGTAAAGAATCTGCCTGCCAACGCAGGAGTCATGGGTTTGATCCCTAGGACGGGAAGATCTCTTGGAAAAGGAAATGGTAACCCACTCCAATATTCTTGCCTGGGAAATCCCATAGACAGAGGAGCCTGACCAGCTGCAGTTCATGGACTCACAAGAGTCACACACAACTTAGTGACTAAACAATAATAACATGGTTTTCTACCCACCAGAGAAGCTGGAGATGGTGTGCTTTCTCAAGACTACAGTTTGGAGGCAAGTAAATTGAGATGAATCATGGTGAGATGAAACAGTTAAAACGTCACGCTCCATAAGTTTGAATGCATCCTTTAAGTTCTGAATAGTAAAACGCAACTGAACATTGAAACAAGGGAAACAAAAGGCAGATAACTAACAATACAAATCCTCCATCTTTGACAAGGATGCTTCATGGCGAGAGCCAGACAGCACTTTTTCAGGGCCATTCCTGGAGGCACACCTGGGGACATGCACCCACACATGCAGCCAGACCCCCTCTCAATTTTACTTTCCTTTAACTCTATTATAATTGAGTGGGTGATGCATCAAAATTGCAAGCTTTAAGAGACAAACAATAAACTTCTAGCTCTGTATCTGCTTACAAGTGTTAACTAAGGGAAAGTCCCTAGGAAGGCTAGGCAAATTATACACTGTCCACAGCAAGTGTGGGCACCAATGAGGATGAGTTTCAGAATAGGCCCTTTTAGCTTCAGGAGAGGGTTGAAGAAAGGTTCAGGGGTGGGCTTGGGCGGATGTGGGAGCTGAGGAATCGCTTCTCTGATGTTGCCTTACAGAGCCCCATTCATTTCCAATATCTACTAACTCTATAACTCTTGAAGCTAAAATGTCCTAAGAGAAATCTAAGGATGACCTATTTCCTGGAAGCGACCAATTTAAGTTAATAGTCTGACCCTGGGAATAGCTTTTCTTCTTTATGTGAGACCCCAGTCACTGGGACAACACAGGTCTTAAGGGAATTCGCCTCTAATATCTGTGGTTCTTAAACTTTTTTGTGAATCAAAAACCCTTTTGAGAATGTAACAAAAACTAGGAGCCCTCTCTCGATAAAAACATTCACACATACACAATTTTGCACATATTTTAGGGATTCATAGAAGCCCTGAGGTTGCCACAGGTTAAGAACCCACATTTTAAATAGGCTTAAAAAAAAACAGATGAGCATTGATAGAATCTGCCCTTCCCTCTTCAATTCAATAAAGAAAAAAATGAAGCTTAGAGATGAGCCAGCCATTGTAACCTTCAGACTCCAAATAATACTGTCCTTAATAATAATAATATTCATGTGTCCTTTTAGTGGTCTCTATGGACATCTATATTCTTCATAATAATTTTTATTTTTATTTAATGTTTGGAGATGTTGTAAAAAGTGACTACTGTTTCAAAATGTGACCTCTGTGAGGTTTAAAACCTACTGAATCAGATGAGATATGAAAGCATTCAATATAATATATGACTTAAAGCTATGTTTTTTAAACTTTAATAGGAAATGTCTGACTCTTAGATCATTGTTTCTAAAGCCTGGCAGACAGAAACATGTCTTTTAGAAAGATCTAATTCATATAGCAAAGAGAGATCCAGCAGGGAGAAATAGTGCATTTCCCCTTTACCTCATGCAAACCTTTAATTTACAATGAAAAAACTCAGCTCCAATAACATTTTAATAACTATAACTCATCTCATTTTCCCCTCAAAGATTACTCAGGTATTGTGGTAGATGTTGAGATGTGCTGACAAAAAATAAATAAATAAATCATGGTCCTTGTCCTCAGGAAGCTTACAGTCTTAGGACAGATTGAAGTGGCTTAGCATTCATTGCCTTCTTCCTCCCTCCTGTCACAACTCTGTTTTTATTCAGGTACCGACTCCTCCTCTACATAAGCTATGTGACTTAGGGGATGCTGACTCATACTGGGCTAAATCAATCATGGACTCCTATAACACATCCTTGTCTATGATTGGCTCAGGTATACTGTGTGTGTGTGTGTGTGTGTGTGTGTGTGTGTGTGTGTGTGTGTGTTAGTCACTCAGTCGTGCCCGACTCTTTGCAACCCCATGGACTGCAGTCTACCAGGTTCCTCTGTCCATGAGATTTTCCAGGCAAGGATACTGGAGTGGGTTGCCATTTCCTTCTCCAGGGGATCTTCCCAACCCAAGGATCGAACCCGGATCTCCTGCACCATAGGCGAATTCTTTACCGACTGAGCTACAAGGGAAGCCCTCAACCAATTAGTATTCCACATTCCCTGGGTGTTGGTGATTGGTTCAGGAATGGGTGTGTGACCTAAATTGACCTCATCGTACCAAAAGGAAGGACAATCAAGGGGAAGGTTATTTCTCTTCCCTTCTAGCTATATTCCCTCAACTGCTGTTAACAACCCTCTTGGCTGCGTTTGGGAAAGTTAGCCTGAGCATGAAGTTAAGACATCTGGGAGGGCAGATCTGAGAAACCAAAGATCTCAGACAACCAAAGAAGAAACCCTGGAACTCTCAGGTATCCTTTCCTGGCAGGAGGCAACGTAGATCCTTTCTGGATGATTCAGGAAAGGTATCTGTGAAGACTGGTACAGAGCCATCACTGTTGCTCAAAATCTGTAACAAGATTCAGGTCCATGAACATTTGCTGAGTGCTCACGGTAGCTCAGAGGGTAAAGCCTCTGCCTGCAATGCAGGTTCGATCCCTGGGTCAGGAAGACCCCCTGGTGAAGGAAGTGGCAACCCACTCTGGTACTCTTGCCTGGAAAATCCTATGGACGGAGAAGCCTGGTCCATTGGGTCACAGACTATAGTCCATTGGGTTGCAAAGAGTCAGACATGACTGAGGGACTTCACTTTCACTTTTCATGACTCAGAATGATGCAGAGCTGGGAAGGAGTCTCTTACTTACTGTGTGGCCTTAAGCTAGTTGCTCCACCTATCTGAGATGCCAGTTCCTTGTGCATAAAATGAGGATTCTATATGCCTACCTGTACTATTTAGGCAGATTAAATAACATTTATAAGCATTTAGCACTAGAGACTAGACTAATGATTCACTGGCTGACTAGGTGACTAGATGATGTGAATAGTTTTCCCTACTTATACTGAATATGTGGTGTAGATTTGAGGATGTCAGGCCCAGTACTTTGGGAAATGTTACTGTGAGATGAGCAAGTGATCCCCACTACCTTCTGGGGATAATTCATCTGGAATTTTTCTCATCCCCAAGATCTGCCCTCAGGGATTGCAGAAGCTCCTATTCAGTCATTAGTTAAAACAACAGGCTTCAGGGTCTGTGGTTGTGTACCTCTCCATTCCTGGGGCTCAAAAGGAAGCAACACTGTAAATTGCTTTGGAATGAATTGATTTGTGGTTTTGTATGTTACCCATCAAGTGTTGGAGAGACTAGGTTTCAGCCCACATGCAGAAAATGCTTCTCAGCTGGTCTGCACAGCCTATAAGCAAAGTAACTTTCTCCTTTCTATGAGGTGGATCTTTGGGCCCCCCAAACTGATGCTGGTTATTTGGCTTCCAAGGTGGCGTTAGTGGTAAGGAATCCGCCTGCCAATTCAGGAGGCATAAGAGATGCGGCTTCGATCCCTGGATCGGGAAGATCCCCTGGAAGAGGCATTTAGGTTTGAATCTAGATTTGCTCCCTCACTAGTTGTGTGACCCTGGGAAAGTGACCTAATCGCTCGGAGATTAATTTTTTTTATTTGTAAGAATGGGATATGCCTACCCCAGTCCTATAAAGCAGGAGTACACCCGCTCCTAGAATTGTTACGAGAGTTAAACAAAACAAATAAGAAAAATACATATTCAGCACAATATATGACATATGGTCAGTAAACAGAAGCTATTATTATTTTGATTTATAATGGACAGCTCTCTGTCCATCAAATAATTGCCTTTCCTATCAGCACTTTGATTTCCTTTGGGGGAATTACCTTTTTCCCTGATTAGTCATGGTCTTGGTACCCTCTAGTGTGCTGTCTACCTTAGAAGTTGATAGGGTCCTGGAGACTCTGCCCACCGATCTTTCCTTTCATCACCTATGAAACCCTGAGTTAAGCATGTGACTTGAGCTCAGCCAATCAGAATCTCTCTCTTGGGATCTTTTTTTTTTTAATCAGAATGAAGCAGGGATAGAAGAAACAGTGGGGCAGTAACTGAAGAACATCACCTTCCTTCCCCTCCTGCTGGTGCCCCAAATCATTCCTGTAGAGTTTCCTTTTGCTTAAGTAGCTGGTGGGCTTCCTGAGTGGCTCAGACATAAAAACTCTGCCTGCAATGTAGGAGACCCAGATTTGATTCCTAGGTTGGGAAGATCCCCTGGACAGGGGAATGACAACCGTCTCCATTATTTTTGCCTGGAGAATTCCATGCACAGAGGAGCAGGCTGGTAGGCTACAGTCTGTGGGGCCACAAAGAGTCAGACAGACTAAGTGACTAATACACACAAGTGTCTGGCGTTTATTTCTATTGCTTACAACCAAAGAAGTGAAGCATCATTACTTTCTGTCTTTAGGAAACAAGTGGTTCCCTTCATAGCCCGCCTCACCCCAATTTGCACCCCACCATACAAAGAATGTTCCCCAGACACAGCTTAAATGTTTATAGCTTCATGCATGTCTTCAAGATGTTCTTTCTGTTTAGATGACCATATTCATCTCCCATGCTCCAACAGCAAACTCTAATTCATTCTTCAAGCCTTGGCTCAAATGTTACTTGCCTTGGGAAGCTTCAGTGACTATTCAGACCCAGCAAAGCAAAAGTAGCTAAGCCCCTCCACCTTTTTCATTCTTTTTCTCAAGACATTTACTACATCTGCCCTGTTTGTAGTACAGTTAGGTTATTTGCTATCATCTAGCTCGTGAGCTCTTTGGGAATGGGAATCAAGCCTTAGGCTTGTTCAGCTTTGTGTCTCTAGTACCTACCTGGTCCAGAGCAAAAACACAAAATGTTTTTGTGGAATGAATGGCATTTCTCACAAATAAACAAACTGTGCGATTTCGTGGACAAGCATTTATATTAGGGGCATGTCAAGACAGCTCCAAAACAGTAGCCCAATCCTGCAGGTCACTCAGCTCTCCCAGTAGTAGTGGACAAATTCGTCCTTGTCTTGGTTTCCCAAGTTGACAACCTGGATTGAGCCCAAATTTTTAAGATCATTGTCTCCGTCTGTACTTTGAGAGTTACACAAGGAATCACAACAGGAACTGCTAAGACGTATGGCTCTGATCACACACTAAACACCAAACAATGACGCATCTAATCCTCATAATACCCCTATGAAACAGATGCTATTTTCCCCATTTCACAAATGAGTCACCATAATGTCCAGTCACCTGCCCACGGGTATATGGCTAACAAGTAGGAGAGCTGAGTTTCCTACCTACGCCGTCCTCCGCATTTGAGTCCAACTGCCCTGGAGTCACTGAGGGATGCAGTAGCCTCTGGCTCATTCTATCACCACCCAGCCCTATTTCACAACTTGGGGATTAGAAGCAGGTCAGGGTGACCATATGTGGGAATCTGTATCCTTTATAGGAACCAGTGCCCATGAGTGTGGAGCACAGACACAAAGAAGCAATATATTTAGCTAAGCTCCAGTGGGGTAGTGATGAAGAAGGTGGGGAATCCTTTGGGACTCTTTGAAAATACTAAGATACCCAGAGATAACCTTGGTGCCAGGAGTAGTCATGTTATTCTTGTTTCAGTTGCTCAGTTGTGTCCGACTCTTTTGCGACTCCATGGACTAGCCCACCAGGCTCCTCTGTCTATTGGATTTCCTAGGCAATAATATTGGAGTGGGTTGCCCTTTCCTTCTCCAGGGGATCTTCCCAATCCAGGAATTAAACACATATCTCCTGCATTGCTGGTGCGTTCTTTACTGCTGCGTCACCAGGGAAGCCCTAGTCATGTTATTAGCCTTGGCTAAATTTACAAAGCTGAAAGTTGGTGAGTGGTGGAGAGTAGTGGTTCACTGGTAAGGTCAAAGAGTCACAATAGAGGCCTGGCTCTATTGTGGGACCTTGTGTGACTCAGTTCCCTCATCTGTAAAATAAGGCGTGATGAAAGTCTCCAAGTCATAGGATAGTTCTGTAAATTAAATGAGGTAATTGCATGGAAATTAGTATATCTGGCATCTATGTGGTTATATTGGGGCTTCCCTGGTGGTTCAGTTGGTAAAGATTCTGCCTGCCAAATGCAGGAGACGCAGAGATTCTGGTTCTATCCCTGGGTTGGGAAGATCTCCTGGAGAAGAAAATGGCAACCCACTCCAGTATTCTTGCCTGGGAAACCCCATGGACAGAGAAGCATGGCAAGCTACCGTCCATGGGGTTCCAAGAGTCAGACATGACTTAGCAACTAAACCACTACCGTCATGTGGTTACATTACATACATTCAATGCAAAGTCACTGTTTTTATGGGAGATTTAGTGACCAATGGCACTTCAGGTCTTTTAGGGAACAATGAGAGAAAAAAATAGGGGTGAGAAGAGAGTTTTCCAACCACTTTGTCAGGGAGAGCATAGCCCTTAAGACTGGATGCCACTGCCTGCAAGTCCCACGGGCCACCCAGTTTTCCACAGGATTCTACTGGCTTAGGCACCCACTCCAGTACTCTTGCCTGGAAAATCCCATGGATGGAAGAGCCTAGTAGGCTGCAGTCCATGGGGTCTCTGAGGGTCGGACACGACTGAGCGACTTCACTTTCACTTTTCACTTTCATGCATTGGAGAAGGAAAGGGCAACCCACTCCAGTGTTCTTGCCTGGAGAATCCCAGGGACAGGGGAGCCTGGTGGGCTGCTGTCTATGGGGTCGCACAGAGTCGGACACGACTGAAGCGACTTAGCAGCAAGAATAAGATAGGATTTGTGACTGCCCAGTTATTAGAGGTGATGTTTCTGTAGGATTATTCTGTAAGAGCAAACCCAAAATCCTTTTTTTTTTTTTTACTGTTTCCCCTTTATAATTTCCAATGGGGGAAAAAACATTCAAAGATGAGTTGGTCAAAAAGGCTTATTTTATTACTAGCACCTTCTTCCAAAGAGCTAATGGTATTTCTCATGAATCCTGAGCATTCCATTGGCTGTGACAGCCAGTACTTGGGGAAAGTTTGCATCAGCCTGTCTGCAAGCAGAAGTTAGGCATGATTTGCCTAAAGCCTGACAGAACACATGTACCCTAGACCAGAGATTAGGGGAGAGAGGGGTCCAACCTGCCAGTCTATTCAAGCTTCCAACTTCCCAGACTCAGAAACTTAAAGCCTTCAAATAATTCCCATAGAAACCATACTTCATCACAAAGCTCTCCATGAGCTGCAGACCAAATACCTACAAATAAAGCGTATCTATGTAATGTAAGAAATATATTCTCTTATGCATCTGTCTCAGCTTTTAACAATCATCATTTACACGGCTTACAATTAGACCCATTGTCCGAGAGCCACTGGGGCTGAAAACTGAGGTGGAGGTGAGTATAAGCATATGAACACATTACTGAACTCCAGGAGTGCCAGGCCCACATCAAACATGGCAATAAGACCTCTCCATGTAGGATTTGATAGGATGAAAATAAATCTATTGCCATCTTCTCTCTATTCTATTAGTGCTGACATGTGAATGATACACTAAATAACATTCTCAAAAGGCAAATCCCACAGCATGTGGGGACCTCTTGGGACCGCGTGTAGGTGTTGTGATTCCACAGCTGGTATCACTGTGAACTCCCACCACTGGGATATGAAACAATTTGTAATGTAACAATTAACAGAAATATTGACTTAAGTATGCTCTCGGCAGGGGGCTGGTAACCCCAGGAATCAGCAGAAGGAACAGCACCATGCTATGTACAGTATCTCAAGGGATTTGAGCAATTCAAATGACGGAAGAGCATGATGTGCCTTGAGAAGCACCCCTGCCCCCTTTCATGTGGCTTCAGGTTGAAGCTAAAAATGACACTTTTCCTGAACCTGGGTTTTGAGCTACACTGAAGGGATGGGCTGTACAAAAAAATACAAGCTCCAAAAGGCAAGGAATCACAGGGCTTCCAGCTTCACAATTTTGCAGATTCTAATTAAGAAAATGTTCCACCGGTCCTGAGACCAGGGACAACACAAAGCCGCATTTTGCATAGCCTGGATGATTGTAAAGCTCCCTACCCACCATCCCCCACCAACCCAAAAACTCCAACAGCTTCTGTCCCCACCCCCATCTGAGTTCTCATATACTTTCATCTCGCTCTCAGGATCCACTAAAGTAAATAAGATGTCCACCCAGATAATGGAAACCCCACCAGCTCTCAGTTAGTGCCTTTTCATGCCAATTAAACACATTTTATACAGTCATCGTAGCTGCATCAATGAGTACATTCGGAGACGCCGATAGGGCTCGGCAGACGTCAGCCAAGCACATGAAATGTATTTCATGCAAGTTTTCTCTCTGTCTTATTCTAACCACTTGGCAACGGTCTCAATTGAAAACATTGATTCTGAAAGATATATATGGATATATAAACTGATTAACCAGCTTATTTGCTGCTGATTACTTTACTAATAAAGATCTCAGAGTGCTTAATTTAAATTAATACTTCCTTCATTAATGAAAATCCGGCTTAGAGCATAAAAAAATCTTGACAGATGCATTTATTGCACAAACATACATTTATCTACGCCAAGCCAATTGAATATACAATCATATTTGGTTGGGGTTATAATTGATAATGATTCAACAATTATTACTTCATTTAGGTGTGTGTTGTTCACCAGAGTCGCTCTGATAGTCTGATAAGGTTTTCTCCTTTTGGAGGCTGTGAGGAGCTGAGGGGATGTCCAGAGATGTATGCGAGGCAAGCTCAGAACATTTGGTCACTTTTGAGATAAGGGGCAAGAGAGTCTAACTTCCCCTTCCCAACCTTTCATCCTTCTCTGCCTCAAAAAACAAAAAGGAAGACTGGCTGATTTTTCTGTGTAGCAAAAATGGAAAAGGGGACAAAAGGTGTTAAATGTGAAAACCCAAGGATGAAACAAAATTGGGTTATTGATTAACCAGTGTGTTAGTCACCTGATGTTTGTGCAGCCAAATAATAGGGTGTCCGGCCTTTTGGAGTTTATGGGATAATTTCTCCCAAGATGTGTGAGTTCCTTGTGCGGTGGGTAGACTCGTGGGCGGCCGGCCAGCCCAGAGTGACAGAGACTCAGCGTCTGGAAGCCCCACTGGGTTGTGGAATGAACAAGACCCTCTGTGCCCCTGATCAGGCCTGTGTGAGCCCCCAGGCTCCAGGAGCAAGCATCTCCCAGCTCCTAAAGAGCTGACATATATCCTGCCTTTAAGACAAGACTACAATTGCAAATCTGAGAATATAAATTACACTTTCATCTTTCTTTGGTTTTCTTTCTTTTGCTTCAGTTTTCATTCCAGGATAAACTTTCCTGTCAAAGGGACATTTCTGATGTGTCAAATTCACCACTGTAATGAACAGGTTGACAAATGTGGAAGGTGAGCAGACATTTGGGTCTGCCGCAGCTGCCTGCAGCCAGAGGAAACCGTGACTTTCACAAGGATAACGAGGCTTTGAAAGATGGCGAAAATGTCGCCATCAACCTGCCCTTCTGCTACTTAGTAATTAGATAATTAGTCAGGCCCTAATTATGGGATCAGGGTGCAGGAAAACAATTAGCTGAAAGAATTACTACATAAAACCGAAACTGAGATTCCTGAAAACAATATTTAATTTTATGATATTAATATTTGCAGCAATAATGTGAGTCCTTCACTGATGCCACG